>NW_018407171.1:10187-67892 GCF_002113885.1 Mizuhopecten yessoensis | reverse complement strand
TTTTGCAATAGATGACGAATACCATATATCTTTGATTTAGTGGGTATTTATTTCCCTGTAACAATATTAAAACACACATGAGACAATATACAGAAACGAACTCGCCTAACAATACATTTACATATGGACAATTCACGTTGTAACGTACGATACTTTAAAAGACGTAAGGTTTATAAAACAATTATTTAAAGTAGCCTAGAAAACTATATATGAATATGGTTCACATAATACTTATAATACCAGTAGACTACACCGAAGTATAAAATCAGTGTTCAATAAGGAAAGTGTTCACTTAGTCAATAACCACACCCATAATTATATATGAGCAATTTACGGCACGTTATAGCATTCCCAATAAATATAAATTATGGAGCATTAATATTTATCAGCATAAATATTAAGTTTAGCAATAGCTTATATATTGTATTTGACCAATAGCTTACCCTGTATGTGGTACCGGGGATCCACTAGTATAATCTGCCAGGTATGTATATTTCGTAAGTATGTATATATGGCGATGTTGCCTCTACCAGGAGCAGATAGGAAGTGAATGGAAAAGAAAGGACAGAGAAGCAAAGAAAACATTGAAGCGGGAAATATCACGCAATGCGACAGGTGTCAGAGGTCAGTTTGTCACTGGTCAAACAGGTATACAACATTCACAATTACGTCACACTCTCATACATTCCATTCAAAACGAAAGTAACACACGAGACTAGGCGACAGCGATTGCGGATGCGGAGCGCGGATTACGGATTAAAATCAACGACACATTGTTAGACAAAGTAATCCTAATAAGACTCAATATATTTTAGTGAATCTTTAGGAATATAAGGAATTAAAATGAATTAACAAATCTAACCGGGTGCCACAAACACAATGTTAAGTCATAGATATATTGCCAGATCAGAGAGAACAACCACTGGCCATTGTTCAACCTTTACGCCAGAAATAGAAGAAAGTTGTTAAACTTTGTGTTGAAATGCGCGATTTTTGAAAATATATATTTAAGTCATTACTGTGGATCTATGCACAAAGATACTAGCATGCATAGCGTACTCAAATGCTCACACCCAGAGCTATTACGTGACCAGCTCTGGTGTGTACTCAGTACTGTAAAAGATTTTGTGTTTTATCTTAATGTAATGTCTAATTACCATCTACTTCATGTTCTTCTTGGTGGTATTTTCAACTATGACTTATCTCCACATGAACTGGAGGACTTTAGAATAAAATCCATTGTTATTATTACTAAAAGTCATCAATACAGTGGTTAATACTAAGATTAATACACGAAAAACATATATTTTTGTATTCATATTAGTAGACAAGTATTTCCTACGTCTTTCCCATTATACCATTGCACAATTGGGCTGCATGATTAGTGCAACTTACTACCATTCATAATATTGTTTGTATTGTATGAATTAATCTTGTAATATGTATTACTACAACTGAAATCATTGCATGGTTGTTCTGTTTCTTCAAGTTAGTTATTATATTGTATGTTGTGTATTTCACACCACTGTATGACTATATTCTATGACTTCGTGCAACGGGTTCTACTCAATGTATGATTGTATTGTAAGACTTATGTAACGTAATACTGTCTATAATACTGCTGTAAAATTTATAGTGTGATGCTTGTAATACTGTTTATTACAATGTTGTATGCTGTCTGTACTATTATACGATCATGTAGTTTGAGGAGTGTAAATATGTCTATTATATCAATGTGTGCTGTAATGTATGATTAGTGTTATACTGTCTATCATCATAATTACAATGTATCACCGTATAATGACTGTGATAGTACCTATTATATCATTGTGTTGTGTTTATAGTACGTTATGGAATGATACGTGTGCTATTATTATTCTCTTATGTGTGTGTCTGTCCATGTGCATGTGTGAGTCACTATGTAAGGGTGTGACCATGTTTGTGAATGCATGTTCTTCTCTTTCAATAGTGTTGAATTGTAAGTGTATTGTTCGTTATTTCTGTAACTCTTCATTTCTGGAGGAAATACAGGAAATAATAATAATTATAATGTTGTTGCGTCCTATGCTGAAAGGTGATCACCTGTGAGGAACCTTCACGCGGTATTTTTGTCGCATCGAAACGTTTCAGGATAAAACATAGTTCATGGTAATGATAGAACAAGGCTTGCACATCAATCACAACTGTCGAGATAACGTTGGGACATGCCCTCTTCCGAGAAGACGTTGTACTTATCTCAAGCTGCTCCAATCGAGTTGTATAATCTGCTGCTCTGTTGTCTTCACTTAGTTAAAATGGCAACTGTCTTTATTGTGGTCGCTTAGGCATAATTAACTTTAATCGTCATGCATCTACCACATCATTAATTCTGTTACTAAAACATCTACACATTTACGAAGGAGACTGCCATGCTTGTATCAGGTGGTTTTCTTGTTTGTTGAGCTAGAACTATGATATATGTTGTCACTTAATGTCCATACATACGAGCGTTAATATCATGTACGGCGGCATTGACATTCTGCTGCAGTATAACGTCGCCATGATTATATTTGCATTACTGTCAGAACGATTACTATGGTTCATAGTAACGTGCCATTAAGTCAACGTCTCTTCATGTAGTCCTACCACGTACATTTGTGATCTACCAGTTCTCATGCCATCCAATGTCGCAAGCATCACTCGTCCTGTAAACATTCAGGAAAACATCAAAACAATATCACAATATTTTGGCAAAATCAATCAGGAAATTAAAACAATATGTATTTATCAATAGAATGCATCTTTTTCTAAATGATAATATTTAAGTAACGTATGGATGTAATATAGATAACGAATACATGCGCACGTATGACAATTTTTAGAAATAGAAATATTTGGTACTTTTCTACCAGTGAAATATCAGATATTATCAGTGAGATAAAAATCATACTACTTTATACCACCTTCCGGTAACAGGATATCTTTATCATCATGGATTGTCATTACGAGGGTTTGAGAACGACCTTCCATTTGGGAATGCATTTTCTCAAAACAGGACCTCTGTATGCGCCAGTTGTCGTCCTGGAACGCAACGAGTATCCACTTAGAGGTAATCCACGAAGGAAAGTAGTCCATCATAAATAATAATATATTAATAATAATAATTCGTGGTTCTTATGTACTATTTTATCACAACCTAGTTCGTAGGTCGTCTCAAAGCGGTTCAGAAATAATTATCCGTGATTATAGGGCCTTTGAAACTAGCAAATATGTTTCTGAACTCCCTGGGGAACACAACCTCTGTTGTCATTTCGGCGCTGACAACTAGTATTCGACAATTCTAGCACTGGTCAACCACGTACTCATTTACAGATGATTAGACTGGAACAAGCGGAGTAAAGTATCTTGCTCAAAGATACAACACAGTGCCGTGACGAGACTCGAACCCGCAACCCTTCGGTCACGAGCACAGCGTCCTACCACTAGACTACCGTGCCTCTTCAAACAAATCATTATAGAGATAAGAAAATAATATGAGAATATAATAACACCATTCTAAGTATAAACGTGCATATGTAGAAGCCAATAACGTTGATAATGTTGTCGTTCTACATAGTTTTAAGGTTCATGGTATTCCTCCGCGGACAGTGTTATCTGTTGACGTCACAGACCGAGGATCTCGATAATCATTGAAGTCATTTGAACAATATGGCTTTTCATTAATTGAGAAATGTATGAGGTGGTACCGACAAAAATGAATACATGATATAAGCAACATGAGCACACGACCATGAATCCTCTCGTGAGGTATTGTCTGTACGACATATTCGATACGCTAGAATAACACTTATCAGAAGTCTGGTCTGTTAAACATTGAAGCGTTTCAACGTTGCCTGACATTTCAGAACAGAGAATCTCGTCGCTGGTCAGCAGGTGTTGAATTAACGCTCCAAACATTTGTATTATCGTTTTTTATCTTGTCATTATTACTTGGGCAGAGTTCTTCTTGTGATATGATGTCTCCGCTGAAGTGTTACTTTTCTTCTGCGACGAGTTCAAATAGCCTTCTAATCGAATTATCTGGGGTTTCAGTAAGTACAAAATGTCTGGTCGATATATGAACAGGTTGAATAATAGCTGCCTCTATAAGTAATGACATTAAACCTTCAACAAACATGTGTTATTACTGAAGACAAACACACGGTGATTGGCTGCTGTCTTGGCAATACAGCTTTACAAATTTTTCATATTGTCAATAGCATGGATATATAGTTTTACCAAAGAAGTAATGCGAGTGTGCTAGATCTGTTGCAGGAAACGGCTATCTTTACAAGAACCCCATGTGTTATAACGACAAGTCGTGATATCGGAGAATCTCTCCAGCTCTGTAGGTAGATTGGAGAGTCTGAGGGTGATGTCTAATTAAGAAATAATCAACATATGTGCGTGTATTATGGGAGATATATAACGGTATTTTGTCAATCATTTTCAAATCCCTAGTAATATATTTCACCATAATGTACAAACATATATTGATACTAACTATTCTACCAAGTAAAATGTAATGAACATCTGTTTTGTGTCTACCTCAGTGTCAATACCCCTACCATAAGCACCTAGATAATCTAACTATTTAAATTAGGCTGTTCTGTTGCGCGCGCCAACATTTGTCATGTGATGCCTATATTTCTTCATTTCACAACAAGCTGCGCGTTTTTATCACTTCTGCCTCAGTGGGCATTTGTCCTATTTTGTGAATATCACCTGGATATATTTTGAAAAGATTTTTTTATATTAAGTCGGCATTTGATCGACAAACGATTAACAATAAATACTGACGTTCATGTTTTATGCCAGATGTTTATTTCAATCAATCAAATCCACCAGTCGCTCGTCAGCACATTGAAGTATTTGACAGATTTACAAACACTGTATAGCTTGTAAACAACCATTTACAGTAAAACACTTTTTCTTAGACCTTCAGTCAACTCGAGAAAATTTCTCTTTTCGAAAAAAATAACTGATCAGAAAGCTGTTGGTGTTTTTAATAAAGTACGAATCAACATAGACATTTTCAATATTTAAGTTGACGTTTTTGTTTTTTTTTACAGTGTACGTTTGTTTGATTTTTTTTTCATTTGTTGTCAACCATTTGTTTGCCCTAATGACTTCCGATGTGTTGATGGGCCTTTAAGCATATATGATAATTATAATTCAAGTCACCTTCGCGGCGAGTTCAGCAGAACATTCTGAACGTTAGCTTGACGGATTTTAAGTCGATCTTGAGGTTTAATGTCGATTTTATTGTTTGTCCGCTAAATAATAAAATAAATCAAAAAAATATACAACATTTGATAAAGCGCCCTATTAAGCTAACATAAGCCACTTGAAAGCGCTTTACAGTACATATATATACAATTTTATACAGTCAATACAATATTGAGGAATTCGTATGAGCTGCCTTATCAGGCGCAAACAACTAGTCGTATGCCACCTGGCTAATATCTCCCTATGTGTGTATTCCTGAGTGTGTGTTGGAGTTGTATTGTGTTAAAGTTCTCAAAAGAAATCTTTAAGTTCAAATGCGGGTTTTCACAATTGACAAATAAAACCAGTTCTGCGACTCGCTTGCTTACTGGTTCATTTGTGGCGGAGGTTTTTAGGGGAGCGTTGTCTGGTGGAAAATAATACACGGACGCGCATGGTCTATCGTCTCATAACCCATGGTATTTACCAATGAATAGTGTCTTTACATCGCAAACGTGGTAGAATTAGGAAGTTATGTCGGAATATGATAACAGATGTTCTGTTGTGCGGGTTAATATTTGTCATGTGATGCATATATGTCTTCGTTTCAGATCCGCATATTTATTCTTTCTTACCCAGCGAGCAGTTGTCCTGTTTTGTTTATTTAACCACCTGGATATGTGCGGGAAGGATTTTGTTTTCATTTTCAGCCGCCAATATGTCGACAGACGATAGACAATAACACGGACGTCATGCTTCATACTAGAGTTTTTTTCAATCAAACAAATCCACAAATCTATTGACATCACTCGTCCACACATAAAATCAGCATTTGACAGATTTTCAAATTTGGTGAAACATTCTGACCGTGAGCTTTTTAAGTTTATGTAGAGGTTAATTCGATTTTTTACCCTTTTTGTGCGGGTAGTCTATCGTCCAATAAAACATAACCTTTAACAAATCAATAGCGTCGTTACATCACAAACGTGCTATAATACCAGATATTATATTAGCTAGCGACTGTCAATATATTATCGGGGTGAAAAAAAATGCAAAAAAAAAACCCCCACACTAAGGCAATTTTCCACGTAATCACCTCTCGTGTCTGGAGATGGTTTTTCTGTCACACGGAATTTGAACATACGTACCGTTACTTGCTCTGTACTCTCGTGTCTGGTGATGGTTTTTCTGTCACACGGAATTTGAACTTTCCTGTCTGGTGATGGTTTTTCTGTCACACGGAATTTGAACATACGTACCGTCACATGCTCTGTACTCTCCTGTTTGATGATGGTTTTTCTGTCATGCGGAATTTGACCATATGTGGCGTCACATGATCTGTACTCTCGTGATGGTTTCTCTGTCACACGGAATTTGAACTTTCCTGTCTGGTTATGGTTTTTCTGTCACACGGGATTTGAACATACGTACCGTCACTTGCTCTATGCTCTCGTGTCTGGTGATGGGTTTTCTGTCACACGGAATTCGAACATACGTACCGTCACTTGCTCTATCCTCTCGTGTCTGGTGATGGTTTTTCTGTCACACGTAATTTGAACATAGTACCGTCACATGCTCTGTACTCTCGTGATGGTTTTTCTGTCACACGGAATTTGAACATACGTACCGTCACATGCTCTGTACTCTCCTGTTTGGTGATGGTTTTTCTGTCACACGGAATTTGAACATACGTACCGTCACTTGCTCTATACTCTCGTGTCTGGTGATGGGTTTTCTGTCACACGGAATTTGAACATACGTACCGTCACATTCTCTGTACTCTCCTGTTTGGTGATGGTTTTTCTGTCACACGGAATTTAAACATACGTACCGTCACTTGCTCTATACTCTCGTGTCTGGTGATGGTTTTTCTGTCACACGTAATTTGAACATAGTACCGTCACATGCTCTGTTCTCTCGTGTCTGGTGATGGTTTTTCTGTCACACGTAATTTGAACATACGTACCGTCACATGCTTTGTACTCTCGACCGTCTGGTTTTATCTTCAGACGATGTTAGATTGAATTGCGCTCTATATGCCTGTATCTCTGTCTCCGTTCTTTGTATACAACCTCGCTATCTGGATAGCATCAATCACACACGTTAATGCCGGCTCTATTTGCCTGTATCTCTGTCTCCGTTCTTTGTATACAACCTCGCTATCTGGACAGCATCAATCACACACTTTAATGCCGCCTCTATATGCCTGTATCTCTGTCTCCGTTCTTTGTATACAACCTCGCTATCTGGACAGCATCAATCACACACTTTAATGCCGGCTCTATATGGCTGTATCTCTGTCTCCGTTCTTTGTATACAACCTCGCTATCTGGACAGCGTCAATCACACACTTTAATGCCGGCTCTATATGCCTGTATCTCTGTCTCCGTGTATACAACCTCGCTATCTGGACAGCGTCAATCACACACTTTAATGCCGGCTCTATATGCCTGTATCTCTGTCTCCGTTCTTTGTATACAACCTCGCTATCTGGACAGCATCAATCACACACTTTAATGCCGGCTCTATATGCCTGTATCTCTGTCTCCGTTCTTTGTATACAACCTCGCTATCTGGACAGCGTCAATCACACACTTTAATGCCGGCTCTATATGCCTGTATCTCTGTCTCCGTTCTTTGTATACAACCTCGCTATCTGGACAGCGTCAATCACACACTTTAATGCCGGCTCTATATGCCTGTATCTCTGTCTCCGTTCTTTGTATCCAACCTCGCTATCTGGACAGCATCAATCACACACTTTAATGCCGGCTCTATATGCCTGTATCTCTGTCTCCGTTCTTTGTATCCAACCTCGCTATCTGGACAGCATCAATCACACACTTTAATGCCGCCTCTATATGCCTGTATCTCTGTCTCCGTTCTTTGTATACAACCTCGCTATCTGGACAGCATCAATCACACTTTAATGCCGTCTCAATATGGCTGTATCTCTGTCTCCGTTCTTTGTATACAACCTCGCTATCTGGACAGCATCAATCACACTTTAATGCCGCCTCAATATGGCTGTATCTCTGTCTCCGTTCTTTGTATACAGCCTCGCTATCTGGACAGCGTCAATCACACACTTTAATGCCGCCTCTATATGCCTGTATCTCTGGCTCTGTGTTTACAACCTCGCTATCTGGTCAGCGTCAAACACACACTTTAATGCCGCCTCTATATGCCTGTATCTCTGTCTCCGTTCTTTGTATACAACCTCGCTTTCTGGACAGCATCAATCACACACTTTAATGCCTGCTCTATATGCCTGTATCTCTATATCCGTTCTTTGTATACAACCTCGCTATCTGGACAGCGTCAATCACACACTTTAATTCCGGCTCTATATGCCTGTATATCGGCTCTATATGACTGTATCTCTGGCTCTGTGTATACAACCTCGCTATCTGGACAGCGTCAATCACACACTTTAATGCCGGCTCTATATGCCTTTATCTCTGTCTCCGTTCTTTGTATACAACCTCGCTTTCTGGACAGCGTCAATCACACACTTTAATGCCGGCTCTATATGCCTTTATCTCTGTCTCCGTTCTTTGTATACAACCTCGCTTTCTGGACAGCATCAATCACACACTTTAATGCCGGCTCTATATGCCTGTATCTCTATCTCCGTTCTTTGTATACAACCTCTCTATCTGGACAGCGTCAATCACACACTTTAATTCCGGCTCTATATGCCTGTATATCGGCTCTATATGACTGTATCTCTGGCTCTGTGTATACAACCTCGCTATCTGGACAGCGTCAATCACACACTTTAATTCCGGCTCTATATGCCTGTATATCTAGATCTATCTCCGTTCTTTGTATACAACCTCGCTATCTGGACAGCATCAATCACACACTTTAATGGCTGATTGATTGTTAGATCTGGTTTGAGAGTCTTTATGTGCGATTGACCGTGGTAGCATGATGATGATATTGATAGCTTTATTATCATCTTTCAGAGGCAGTAGATGTTTATTTCCAATCCTGTAGTGCCCTAGTTAATTCTGTAGTGCCCTAGTCCAAAAACAATTATTTGAAAGTTTAGTCTTGTAGCAGATTCATTTTCACATACAGCACGATAATGTGTCTTAGAGTTATTTTGACCTTTATTCCAATCCATTCGACCAAACATGCAGAATAGATAGTCTCAGAGAGACACTTACAGCCTACAAATATTCACAATTAACACTCACAAACATAATATATATTACAGATATTCATACACACAGATATATAGTTCAAAGGCCTTGTCAAATCTAAGACTTACTATTACTTATATACCGAAGGTTTACTACTATAATAAATCTTAACTTACCTTCCAGCTCTACAGACAGACAGACAATATGTTTACCTCAACAGTCAAGATTATTACAGAACAAAACACACTGAAAATGTGCAATCACACTGTTTCCTGCATGTCCTTAACTATGTTGTCATTGTTCCTTTGGATTTCATTTCATTTCATTGAATACTGTTTTCAGCGTTATTGACGTGTTATCATCAAACATTCCCAGATACCATTATCATGACGAACGACGCCTCTCTCACCTACACTGCTCCTTATCATCTAAGTTTGAAAACACAATGTAATCATTGATGTCTACCGTGTTTACAACTTGGTCAAATTGTACAGATTGGGACATATGATAAGGAAATGCAGAATAATATCGTTCGATTCGTCTCTGTCACATACAGATAATTTGTGTTTACTTCAGGTTTGAAATGCATTTTATTTAAATTTATGAGGGTATACATCACAGTTTCGTTCGAACATATTCCATGATGCGCATTAGCTTTACGTTCTAACTTCGAACGCAAAAAATGCATTTCAAACCTTATATTTACGTTCTATTACATTCACTTTCATTATTTGAAATTAACAAAAAACAGTTGTTTTTGCACGTTAAAAAGCCATACACCGTCCAAACAACATTAATTGAACAGCCCTGTTCGCGGGAAAGATGATGTACTGTCAATGGTGACGAAATACACAGTTGAGCAATAAACAAATACTTCCATTTTGCATGTTTTTAATTATTTAATTTACATACCAGCATGTTTAACAGGCATTGATTACCTTTAAAATTGACACTGGATCTTTATTTGAAACAAAATTCTCTGTAACATATTTTAGTTACAAAAAGTCAGTCCGTCTTTGCGAAGGTAGCTGACCGATAAACAATCGTTTCAATGTCAACGAGATTGGTAAATGGAAATTGAAAGTGCATCCGTGAAATGTCGAACTTCCTTAGAAACCAGATGACGATTCAAAAGACGCTGTTGACTGAATTCTTGTGTGGCTGACTGTGACAAGGGGAATTGGTCATGGCTTGAGCATTCGGCTTGTATGAGTGCTACTCTCGCTGAAGGGACTGGTCAAAGAACCGGGATGATTTGACCTATTTCGCCACTTGCAGCGGACGCTAGTGTAGAGGACATCGATTTGTTCTGTTCTGTTGACAAATACCTGTTATGGGATCTAATAGCAGACTCACTTCGGTGGTCTGACATGAACATGTTGTGCCTTGATTGTTGGTACTGTTATCTAAAGGGACCGCTGAGTGGAAGACCAAGACTGTGTCTGCAGGCGTATCTCTGTTGTGTTTTTGTCTAGCTCTAAAACAGCGTGTGTCCCATACCTCACAGACATACATCATAGCTACTGGTCATTATACAAGTTTCACTATGTTTGCACTAAACGGGATGCAGTCTCCTTGGATAAATGCCAATTCCTGCCAATGAGTTCAATGATTTCCGACCTTTTTCTCTCGCTTCAGCCATTGGAATAGTTGAACTGAGATTGTTGTATATTTCCCCCATAGTTACCTTCCCCGAGTGAAATATTGCACTCGAAAAAACATTCAGTTTATTAGTTATACATGGTTGAAAATACAAAATATCACTCTCTATCAATTATCTTAGAAGCTGCATATACCCTTGTTCTGATTTAGAGTTCAATAACACATATATAAGCCCTCCTCAAAATCAGTCTTTCTACTGACTTTTGTCAGCAAAATCCATGAACTATGATTTTACCTGTGACCCCTTAGAACCAATAGAATAGCAGAATACAGAAACACCTTCCTAAGGGCATATTACAGGTATCTATATAAGGTTAGTATTCTATACATATATATGTATATATATAAAACAAAGCACGAAGATTATATTTCACGAGCGCTATCACCCATTTTGGGACTTTTCATGCGATTTGAATTTATTTGTGACGTCATAAATTGAGTAAACATACTAAAGACGTCAAAAATAATGACGTCATAAACAAATTCTCAAAATTCGGGCGTTTAGAAATTGCGACGTCTTAAAACGATAACAATGAATGTACTTACGTTAAATGCGTCAATAAAATATACAGAAAAAGAAACGGAACATATTATGCGTGCTCAAATGAATACATAGTTCAAGAGTAAAATATAAATACATCTGATAGTGAAAATCAATCCAAAAGCTCAAACCTGGTTCATCCGAACTTATCAAACATACGGAATTTGTGAATTCAAACTTATGAGAGGTGCTCAAAATTTCTCGCTTTCGGGCCCGGTTTTAGAAGTTGAATACAAATGTTCTCTTTTAATTCTCTTTCAATAGTATCCGATGTATTCATTTGATAAATTAGTAAAACTAAACATTGATCATTTGAATACTCATGAACGTGTTTGTTAACTGATAAATAGATATTTGCAATTTATATTACATCTCATTTCAAATGATTTGTATTCTTAAAAACAAACGAGTTACATTCAACAATCTTACTACATGTTCCATTTCTCGGTTTCATACTCTTTGTCACGCTGTAATTTACATTTATTTTGTCATACAATTTTGACTTTCACAGTAAACGTTTAAGGTTCCTTTCTTGTCTTTTGCAATTAATCATTTTTTTCGTCTCCAAGAAACGTTTATTTGTTTCGCTATTCTTTAACATTTCTTTAACATTGTTAGGGTTGAATGTTGTAAATCGGACCCTGTTCCTTAGCTCGTTGAATACTTGAAATATAATTTCGTCTGGATTGTATTGTTTTCTAAGATTATCTACTAAATATATTTTAATCTGTTAGTCACTCCTCTAACTGATATTCATCACTGACTATGGTAACTTATCTAGAAGCCAAACAAAATGGTATGCTAACTTCTGTATGTCTGGTGTGACTTGAATGAAAACCAAGATAGTTCTGGGAATCAGTTGGTTTGCAGAACAAATTTGTAGATATGTTTCCGTTTGTTAATTAAACCAAAACATCTAGAAAAGGAAGTTATCATGCATCACTAACTTCCATAGTATACTGTATATCCGAGTGTAAGAATGAAAATCAGAGAGATACTGGGACCAGATGATAAATCAATCATTCATAAATCTCAAAAAACTGACACTTTTTTATCTGAAGTCTGTTTTATTTTTTCACAAACAATCTCTTCCAAATATCCGCACACTAAAGTAGCATGGGTAGGGACAGCTTTAGTAACCATTGTCGTATACCCTTATATTGCTATAATGGTTACCATTGACATAAAACGTGTTTCCTTCTAGAACAATTTTGAGAGCTCTTATTGTAAATTCTTTACTAAATCTTCCGTCTTCATATACCGGATATCTCTGTTACCAATATATACTAAACAGCCTTTATACCTAAATCATGATGTATGTTAGTATAACGCCAACTACATCAAAAGTAACCAATTTCGAACCAATTGTCACTATCTTCGATAAACGAGACAAAAACTCCAAATCGTCCTTAATAAACTCTTAACAGTTGGACAGAGTGGCTTTTAAATGATATCCAGAAGATGTCTCGGACGTTGTGTAACACTTTCGGCACCGCCAACAACAGGCCTTAATCTTAAATCATCTGGACAAAATATTTAAACGTATTCAGTACAGCATAATACAGATTTATTACTTTTCAGCAGCGTAAACGTGACAGGTTAAACATGAAACATTATGGCGTCAAGGTTACTGCAGACCTCTTGGAGTTAAGATTCCACTAGAAGAATCTGCTAAGGTTACTGCAGACCTATGTGACTAAACAGTCCGCCAGAAGAATCTCCTCATGTAACTGCAGGCCTATGGGACAAAACATTCCGCCATCAGAGTCTCCTTGGGTTACTTCAGACCTATTGGACAAAACATTCCACCAGCAGAGTCTCCTTAGGTTACTGCAGACCTTTGGGACTAAACAGTCCGCCAAAAGAGTCTCATAAGGTTACTGCAGACCTTTGGGACTAAACAGTCCGACAGAAGAATCTCCTAATGTTACTTCAGACCTATGGGACTAGACATGCCACCAGCCGAGTCTTCCAAGGTTACTGCAGACCTATGGGACTAAACATCCCACCAGCAGAGTCTCCTTAGGTTACTGCAGACCTTTGGGACTAAACGGTCCGCCAGCAGAGTTTCCTTAGGTTACTGCAGACCTTTGGGACTAAACAGTCCGCCAGAAGAGTCTTCCAGGGTTACTTCAGACCTATGGGACTTAACAGTCCGCCAGCAGAGTCTTCTAATGTTTCTTCAGATCTATGTGACTAAACAGTCCGCCAGCAGAGTCTTCTAATGTTACTTCAGACCTATGTGACTAAACAGTCCGCCAGCAGAGTCGTTCATAAACACAGATAAAATAAGATAATTACCCGCTACTTACATTTCCGAAACCAGGCATATGCACCTACCATTCTGTAAAAGATATCTTTCAGGAGAGTCTGTCGAATGTTAGTAGATAACTAGTAATAATAACCCACTACTCTCATTTCCAAATTTAGTTACATGCACCTACCATTCTGTAAAAGACACCCTTTAGGAGAGTCTGTCCAGCGTCAGTAGATAATAAGTGATGGTATAGAAATGTTATCCTAAAACTACCGACAACTTGACCTGCAAACGATACCTGCAAATTATTTTCAATCTTCTATCAAACCACGGGTCTGTCAGATGTGATGTAGTATACACACCTATATATAATACACGACTACGTTAGATGTGCTAAACTTGACAAAAATACGTACAGCTATAATATTTACAGGAAGTAGAATAAGCTTGAAAGTTGAAAAGTATAAATACGGTCGAACCTGTATAAGAGTCTTTACAAACGTTACCGGAGCCTGTAGTTGAGATTTACAGCCGTTACCGGAGCCTGTAGGGGAGATTTACAGCTGTTACCGGAGCCTGTAGTTGAGATGACCAGCCGTTATCGGAGCCTGTAGTTGAGATTAACAGACGTTACCGGAGCCTGTAGTTGAGATCTACAGCCGTTCCCGGAGCCTGTAGTTGAGATTTCCAGCCGTTACCGGAGCCTGTAGTTGAGACTTACAGCCGTTACCGGAGCCTGTAGGGGAGATTTACAGCTGTTACCGGAGCCTGTAGTTGAGATGACCAGCCGTTATCGGAGCCTGTAGTTGAGATTAACAGACGTTACCGGAGCCTGTAGTTGAGATCTACAGCCGTTCCCGGAGCCTGTAGTTGAGATGAACAGCCGTTATCGGAGCCTGTAGTTGAGATTAACAGCCGTTACCGGAGCCTGTAGTTGAGATGAACAGCCGTTATCGGAGCCTGTAGTTGAGATTAACAGCCGTTACCGGAGCCTGTAGTTGAGATTAACAGCCGTTACCGGAGCCTGTAGTTGAGACTTACAGCCGTTACCGGAGCCTGTAGAGGGTTTCCTCCCCGGACCAGGATCCTCCTACCACTGCAAGACACTGTGGCTATGCATTGCGCACTTTGACGATAAGCTTCACCACGGCAGGTGGGGGATCAAGTAAAGAATACACCTGCTGTAACCCCTACAGGTGGGGGACCTAAAAAAGAATACACCTGCTTTTACCCCTACAGGTGGGGGAGCAAGAAAATAATACACCTGCTGTAACCCCTTCAGGTGAGGGAGCATGAAAAGAATACACCTGCTGTTACCCCTACAGGTGGGGGATCAAGTAAAGAATACACCTGCTGTAACCCCTACAGGTGGGGAGCTAAAAAAGAATACACCTGCTGTTACCCCTACAGGTGGGGGAGCAAGAAAAGAGTACACCTGCTGTATACCCTACAGGTGAGGGAGCAAGAAAGAATACACCTGCTGTAACCCCTACAGGTGGGGGAGCAAGTAAAGAATACACCTGCTGTTACCTCTACAGGTGGGGGAGAAAGTAAAGAATACACCTGCTGTTACCCCTACAGGTGGGGGAGCAAGAAAAGAATACACCTGCTGTTACCCCTACAGGTGGGGGACCAAGTAAAGAATACACCTGCTGTAACCCCTACAGGTGGGGGAGCAAGTAAAGAATACACCTGCTGTTACCCCTACAGGTGAGGGAGCAAGTAAAGAATACACCTGCTGTAACCCCTACAGGTGGGGGAGCAAGAAAAGAATACACCTGCTGTTACCCCTACAGGTGGGGGAGCACGAAAAGAATACACCTGCTGTTACCCCTACAGGTGGGGGATCAAGAAAATAATGCACCTGCTGTTACCCCTACAGGTGGGGACCAAGAAAAGAATACACCTGCTGTTACCCACTGCATGTAAGGTAAGAGGTGACAAATCTAATGTGGTAAATCCCTGCAGAATTATAAATTTTCTTTTGTACCCTCTACTTGGAGTCACAAAAGCGACCAAAATAAATCTGCTGCACCCATTGCGAGATTTGGGATCTTTATCTTTCTTTTTACTTCTATTTGCTTTTATTTCCTAGCGCCTTGCTTGGCATTACCTTTCTTCTGACATACATGTTGAGCTTTAACCCAGGTGAGGAAGGCAATGGGTTCTGTCCCCAGGCTGGGACATACCAAAGTCCTTCCAAATGGTAGATGTTATTCCCTGCTTAACGCTCATCATTTAGGGAAATGGCAACAACTGGTTAATCCGCTGTCAGTATAATATGACCGGGTGGGATGGTGTGATGGGTCCCTTCGGCATGTTGTTTCGGTGAGACAGCACTATAAAGTTGGCATCAGATCCGCGCTATCATAATAAGGTAAATATACCGACATAACCTGTCTCGTGCACAAACACACGCATGCATGCATACACAACACACATGGAGGCACGTCCTTTTCATAGGACGTTAAACAAAATAAAACCAAACCTGCGATTGGTTTATCAAGCCTTGATAAATTATTTCTTAGAACAAAACCAAACATTTGCAGTATTTTTCTGTGAAAACAATTATCATGAAATAAACAACGAAACACGGAAACAGTTTTCTAAATGTAAGATACTCAAAGGGGTAAAACCATGAATTCGCACACTGGATCGCCAATATATATATACTGTCGATCTAACAAAATGAGCTAGCCGGTCACCGGTAGTATTATAGACTAGCTGAGCTACAATCATGCCCAAAACAACATTAACAGTGGAATGATATCACCTGCAGTGGGACAAAGAGGGATAAGTAAATGTTGAATGTTTTTACAAACTATCTCAAACGGCTGTCTGCTTTCATTAAGTTAAACTTTTAAAATAATTGATATGAAGCACGGAAGATCTCCTATCACGTTGTCGTGAATTCTCTGTCGTAACGTTCCTCTGGACAAACTAGAGGGTCTGACGATGTACCATTGATCTGGACAAACTAGAGGGTCTGACGATGTACCATTGATCTGGACAAACTAGAGGGTCTGACGATGTACCATTGATCTGGACAAACTAGAGGGTCTGACGATGTACCATTGATCTGGACAAACTAGAGGGTCTGACGATGTATCATTGATCTGGACAAACTAGAAGGTCTGACGATGTATCATTGATCTCGACACACGGAGTCATGTCCGACAGCCACACGGTGTCAGTGGTAAGTGGATCAGTGGCCGGGACGATGTACTCAGAGGGCGTCTAACCTATACCTTTCTGAAACTAGTTAGTGTGAGTTAGATATTATCGCAGAAAGATGGGTTTCAGGAAAGCAAATTGACACATAACCGTCATGTTTTCCACACATCTAGCGCCATTTAATATCACCAATGTCAAGCTGCCTTGACTATAACCAATCACAGCTTGATGACAACGATAAAAACTGTTTCGTGACGTCCTCTACGTTAACCTTGCGGGTAGGGTACTAGTATAGAAAGACTGATTGTCATTCTAATGTCCATTTAGAACGTCATTAACTGCCAGATCTATTTTTTATTGTGGACTTTACAGATTGAGAAACTACTGGATACAATTTTTAATCAAGTTCTTATGCATGAATATTTGTTTTGCGACATGGTTAACTCTGAGTGTACAGCATGATACACGAAGTGGGTGTACTCAGCATGTTACTTGAAATGTTCAAACATCGCGTATTGGAATTTCAATATTACCAATACATGTTAATATGCAAATTAGTATAAAAAAAAATAATAAAAAACTGGAAAAAGTATTATTGTTTTAATGATTCATGTATAAAAGGAAACATTGAGAATAGAAATACAGAACATTGTAATACGTGTCCTTGAATCTGAAAATAGAAGTGACGTTAATACTCTTTTTAGCCATAAACTTGTTCCATGACGCTGCAATCGATTTGAAGCGAGATTCAGTCCAAATTCTGAAACACGAATCCCATAAAAATATTTCTAACATTTCCGTATTGCATACAAAGCAATCTTTGTATTGTGGCGGACCCTTTTAGCCGAGCACAGACGCATCCTTATAATGAGTCGTGTAAAATGCACTCCGGCCGTAGTAGTATAACCCGTGTACACTAGAGGAAGAAACACACTGTCGATCAACATTCCTGATCCTTTCCTGTCTTTGCCATCTTGTTATGCGATGGTTGATAAGCTTGATGATACGTAAACTTCATATCATATATACTCGTGCTGTTTGTGAAGAAATGTAGGAATTACTGCCATATTAAAAATGGTCGGTAACGCATTGGCCGTTAGGGTTTCTGTAACTGAATCAAGTAAAACAATATAAATAATGGAAATCATAGGAGTTTAAAAACATAGGAATAAGATGGCGAGGCTAACCTAGTCATACACACTGGATTCTTGGGTTTCTTAGTCAATATACATAATTCATATCGCTTCGTTTCCAGACGTTTCTGATTGTCCTTATCACACCATCAGATTGGATATTGATGAAATGCTTTCCTTCTCATCAATTTGAGATTGTTTCTTCAAACAGTTCTCTTATAAGGTATTGTAGTCATAGCGATAGATCAGGCGCCAATTGATAAATAGGGCTACTTCATCACATTCCTAATGGGTAAACGCTATGAAGCCGAGAAATCACGGAGCCATTTGTCTATGTCGTTATGTTACCTGGCTGTTCTCACGCTTATGTTAGTACTTATACTCGGTAACGGGCCATGGCATTGACACGCGTTAATAAAGATTGAACCTTCAGGTTTATAAGTGTAAACCCTCTAACGTCATGGTATGCTATGATGTATACGTAATTACGTTACGCGCGATGAAGGTGACACCGCTTCAAATCACGCATTGCGCCCGATAAAAGTATCGCTGTATTTTTCAGTTTTCATAACTTGATATCATATTATATATCATCCTCGATATCCAGGGGTTACGCTCACTTTCGAAGAGAGCGAAAGTGAGCGCTACCCCTGGATATCGAGGTTGATTATATATCAAAGAAAACGATTTATCAAACTCATTTATATAATGCTAATTATAGATAGTATAACACAACAGTGAAGAATTCTGTTCCCCATTAACAACCTCGAAAACGTCACAATAACTCGTGTAACGCGTAACATCTAGGGGGTAAAACGTTTCAAAGAAATTCCATAAATTCGCGCCAAAAGTATGCAGAGATTTAAGAATTAGATTAACGGAAGCAGAAATGACGTTACAGATGACGTCAAAAGTTTCATCGGGATCAGTGATCGGCTTATTTACCAAAATCTTTTCCAAACCGCTATTAACATATTGTAACGCTTACCCAGCACGAAGGTTGGCATTAATCTATCTATTTAGACATTTACATCAAAATATTGCATTTTTTAAATTCTTTAATAACAATTGTCCATCTCATGTCTCAGACTTGATACTGCCTTTCTTAATAACTTTGAACATTACAACTTTCGACACAATAGGTTATTTGACATTCCAGTACCAAGAACGCATTTATATAACTCTAGTTATTTTCCAAAACTGATGTCAGAATGGAACAATCCAGCCTGTCTGTTTCCCACTATGACATCTCTTGGAGCTCTGAAAAAGGAATGTTTACGTCCATCCCATATGGATGATGTTCACCCAATATGTAGTAACATTTGTAAATATCACGGTGATAGAAAAATTAACATAACATTATGTCAGTTAAGAAATTCTGCAAGTAATTTAAATTCAGATTTATTTAATGCACAACTAAATGATAGCCCTGCTTGTATATGTGGCTCCCCCTTCGAAGATCGTGACCATTTTTTTCCTGCACTGTCCTTTTTATACTAATCAACGACTAATATTACTTAACTCTCTGTCAGCGATGAGTGATGCTATTCCACTCAATACCCAAATTTTTATTTATGGTTTCCAATCACGAGACATAAATATGAATATAAATATTGTGGAGACGGCTCAGAATTACGTTAGAGACACTAGACGTTTTTATTAGATTCTCAAATAACTTTGTAAAATAATCTCTTTTATAACAATTGTGATATTTGAAATATGTATTGTCAAATCAATTTCAAAGTACAAATAATTTTTTATTTTAATACTTAAAGAAACATCTGTAATAATAACATTTATATGATATGTATATACTGTTATGTTTTGTAAGGAGAGGGCTTATATAGGCTATGCCTGTTGCCCAATTCCGTTTGTACATAAGATCAGTACATTAAAATATTCTGAAATGAAAATGAAATGAAATGAATCTATTGTGTTGACAGGAGGATATTGTCAGATATTTGAGATGTATAATGACATATTTGTAATGTGTCTTTATCGAAATTATCACACAAAGAAAATTATCTATCTGAAAGAACGTTTTCCTGTAAAACAGGCAAAATTAGAAATTAAACAGGTTTTTTTACGTACATTTTAGATAAATTGAAACTTTGATGACGTATAATATTAAATTACGTATTTACTGAATAGAATGAAATGCTTTTCACTTTTGTGAAGGGATCAATAATGAAAAAATCGCACTACACTTTTCAATTTCCGTAAAATGTCCCACTTAGGCGACGTTACGGAAAAAACATTTAGATTGTCAATTATCAGAAGAAGTTGTGAGGCCGTTTTATTATTTGTTACATTTTTTTTAAACACTACGTTGATAAGTCAAAACTTATATTAATAATAATAATAATAATTTGAGGTTCTTATATACCGCTTTATCACAACCTACTTTGTAGGTCGTCTCAATGCGGTTCACAAATGATTATCTGTGGTTATAGGGCCTTTGCAACCAGCCATCTTCATTCTCAACTCACTGGGGAGCATACAGCCGGTGCTGCCATTTCGGCACTAACAGCTAGCATTAAACAATTCTAACACTGCCCAACCACGTATTCATTTACAGCTGTGTAGACTGGAAGTAAAGCATTTTGCTCAAAGATATAACACAGTGCCGTGCCGTGACTCGAACACGCAACCCTTCGGTCACGAGCAATTTTTGGACTGACTAGTGTTTTGTATGCGTGTTCTTTTATATGTGATGAGTTTATTTTTAAGTTGCGTTTTAGAAAATCTAGGGACCTATTGGCATTGGCTGTGATGTTTGTCCCATCGTAGGTTATTTTGTAATGTTAAGCCTAAGCATTTGTTGGATTCTACTTGGTGTAATGTGTGGTTGTGGAGTTTGTAGTCATGGTGTATTTTGTTATGTTTTGTTGTAATGTTGAGTACAATGTGTATGTTGCATTTGTCAGGGTGAAATTTCATTAGCCAGTCCGTCTCCCATTGTCCTGCTGCGTCAAGGTCATGTTGTAGTTTTAGTGTGTCTTCTTTGTTGATTATCGTCTTGTATATGATGCTGTTGTCTGCAAATAGCCAGAGGTTACTTGTATTTTGTCTGATTATTTGCCCTCGAGTACTTTTGTTTGGGTGCGGAATGAGAGAAAGTCTGTGAACAGTAGTCGTTTGTGTGGGACTCTGTCGAAAGCTTTGGCAAAGTCCATAGTGATGATGTTTGTCTGTTTGTTGATTTTGTTGTTTGATGCGAGATCATGTAAGAATGTGGTGAGCTGTGTTTCACAGGATCTGGAGGATCTAAAGCCGTGTTGTAGGTCATATGATATGTTGTTCTTCTCTAGATGTGTCATTGTGGCGCTTGTAACTGTATGATGTGTTCCATGAGTTTACATGTGATGCAGGTTAGTAAAATTGGTCTGTAATTTGCTGGGTTGTACTTGTCTCCTTTTTTGTATATTGGGTTTACGTTTGCGTGTTTCCAATCTGATGGTAGTGTTCATGTAGTGAGTGAGCGGGTGAAGATTTTTGTGAGAATGGGTGCTATGATGTCACTGAATTCTTTAAGTATGTTGCTTTATGTGGGTTGATGTTGTTGAGTAGTCTATAGATGCCTTGTTCTGTAATGTGTATTTCTGGCATGAGAGGGTGAGGGGAAGGTCCTTTGTCTGGTATTGGGCAGTCCTGTTCTGTGCCGAAGGCAGATTCAAATTGTTCGTTTAGTATGTTTGCCTTGCATGTAGTGTCAGTTTTTAGTTGTCCGTCTTTACGTAATGTGGTTATGTCAGTGTTTTCTTTTCTTGTGGTTTTTATGTAGGGGAATAGTTTTTTGGAATTGAATTTTTTGCTAGGCGATGGTGTGCTGGGTTCGTCTATTGGTAGGTCTTTTATCGCTTTTTCTTTGTAGCTAAGATATGCGTTGCGTGTTTGTGTTTGTAGTTCTGATTTTGCTGATTTGTATTTCTGTATAAGTTCATGTCTTGTTTTGGTTTTCGTGTGTAATTGTTTACATTTTCTCATGAGTCGAAGGAGAGAATGTGTTATCCAAGGGAGTTTGGATTTGTATGTGATGTGTTTTTGTGGGATATTTTTGGTGACTGAGTTAGTAAGTGTTGTTTTGAACATGTCCCAAAGATTGTCTGCGGTTTGGTTAGGTTGTTTGTTAAGTTTTGTGTTTAGAAGAGTGAGGTCGTTTCGTATGTTGTTCCAGTTAGCTTTGTTGTAGAGGTATATGTTTCTGGGTTCTCTTCTTGTTCTTTTCAGTCGAACGTCAATTTCAGTGTAGACTGTGTCATGGTCAGATTTGCCTAAAGGTGGTGTGGTTTCAGTCTTGTTAATGATTGATGGTCTGTTTGTAAGTGCCAGGTCGAGAATGTGGTTTCCTCTGGTGGACTTTGTCGTTATTTGTGTGAGGGAGTTGTTGTCTATGATGTCCAGAAGGTGCTGGTGCAGTTTTTGTTCTTGTTTGCCTGGTATGGTTGTGTTGTTTTGCCAGTCTATGTGTGGTAAGTTGAAAATTGATTCGTTGTCTGTTTCTAATTCTTTAATCTGTTCTGTATTGTATTTGTTTGTGATTGCAAGTAGTACACCTCCGTGGCTTTGGCCATTTTTATTTGGGTTGTGGTCTTTTCGGTAGACAGTGTACTCAGTGACTGGGAAGTATTCATATGAAGAGATTGTGTTATTCAGCCATGTTTCTGTTTCTATTATGATGTCTGGTTTGAGTGAGTGTATAATCTGGTCGAGGTAAGGTTTTTTGTTTGAAATGGATTGGAAGTTAATGGTGGCTATGCGTATTGGTTTAATAAATTTGTTGTAGCTAGTGGCAGTCTTGTTGTTTTGTTTTATTGGTGAGGAGGATGCTGTGGGTGAGTCTGGGTGAGGTCCTCGTGTAAGCTTGCGTGTATGCTAGAGTTGTGAAGTCGTGAAAATCTGTTCGATGTGTCAATGCCTGTGTTTTCAAAAAGTGTTGTGGAGAAGTTTGGAAGCCCGCAGTTTAGACAGTCCCAAGATACCCCTCTACGGTCGTAGTATTTGAGGGATGATTTATTCATTCCCTAACAGTCGGACATGGTACAAGGTGTCACACGTATCACAGCATATGGCACTGGATTTCCATGTGACTGCATTGCCACAGGTACCGCAGTGGTATCCGGGGGCTCTCGGACTGGGGTTTAATTCTGTATCTGACAATATGGAAAGTAGGAGGATGAAAAGGTATGTGCAACTGGGTTTAATTGTTTTGTGTTTTTGTCTTGTCAGAGGGGTGGGTATAGTGCCAGGTAGTGTGGTTGTGTGTGTGCCGGTGTGACGGCGAGTGTAGGAGATCGGCCTAATGAATGGTGGATGTCTATTTTGTTTGTGGTCCAGAAGGCTAGGAGGGCTATGGCTAAACAAAATATGTGCACCTCATTGTGTGTTGTGTATCACAGTGTTTGTGTCTTACCTGCACTAGAAATCTTATAGGCAGGAGAAAATGAACCGGAAGTTGATAAGAATGGGTGTGAGAAATGGCTGGAATTCAATTTGGGTTTGGGGCCTAGAGAAAAGATTGGGAATATGGTATCTAGATAATAAGGGAAGCGAATCTTAACGGAAAATGGAAGAATGATATGTAGTAGGTATAGGGGGGGGGGGGGAATAGTTATGTGGGGTAGAAATGGACCAGAATTAGGGAAAATTACCGTGCTCGAAGGAAGGATGTTACGTGGTCACGCATGCGCATGATAAATAGAATGTCGCCCGTTAGGGCAACATGAATATTTAACGGGCGACATGAATATTTATCTGTTACCTAAATTGCATTCATATCGACTGTATACTGCATCTGGTAACAGTTCATTGCTTATATTTACATGTTTATAGTTTGTTTTGGATAGTAACTGAAGCAAAAATACATTTGAATTTCCCGCTTATCATTTCAGTGACGTCAGTAAGTTCAAATCCCAACACAGCCGAATTTTGCGGAAGAAATATTATAGTCTCTCGTGTTATTGCAAACCACACGCACATAAAATGGTTTAAACACAAACTTAACTTTATTATCTATTTCATATGAGTGTGTATATGTTGAAAAATTGTTAATAATTGCATAATTTCTGCTTGTTTAAAATTAAAGCTGTTTTTCGCGCATTGATAGATGACATGTATTTGGGAGTGATGCGGCGCTGAACGGACATGATTGTTTGCTCGGAAACGCTTATGTTTTTATTGACTGGAATATTACGTTATTTTCAGAAGTATATATACTCGGAAATATTTAATCAAAGTGGTCCTTTCAGTAGGTGATAACGATTCCAAGGACATTTCGTTTGAAACAGATTCCATGTATAATCGGTCAGATTAGCATTGCTAGCAGACGACGTTCACAGGGGCTCAGTTTCGTAATTTTGAGTAATGGGTCATGGGCCCCGTGTAAACATGTTCTACGCTCAAACTTTGCCTCAGCTTTATCGGTTTTTCCAGTTCTAGTTACGGCTTTGTTTGCAATTCGGAATTTTCTTGTTATTTTAAAACATAATTCGAAACTCTGGGTGCAAAGTGCTGGCTTTCGGGTCGGAAACTTTGATAGAACGATATTGCGAACTGTGTTTATTACTAAATCAAACCTTGTCTAAACACGTCTAAACCTTGAATCATGGGATTTCTTTGTATCTGAATACTCGCCGAGCGTGTCAATAAAAGACGTCTTTCATACGTCCTATCCACTATATCGCTTTACGTACAGGGAACGCTATTCAAAATTAACTAATGCTTTATTGTTCATGTCAGAAACGACATTCGTTTAACTTCAATGACTAGACAGTAGCAACATCCCGGAAAAAACTTCGTCTCGGTTTCCCATTGAAATATTTGAGGTAAGTTAGACATGATTCTAGTTAAAACAAAACCACAAAAGCTTGGTCTTCATCAACATGATTGGTTGGAGACACGGTGTTTGTCCATAAGCAGCCATCACAGAAGCCAAGATAGTCAGAGCAAGCTGGAATCCCGCAAACGTTTTTCACAATTTCACAACCGGAAAATCAAAGGCAGCCTGCCTATTGAAAGCCGTCCCGGTTGGTCATACTGTAAATAGAGATCGGGAGTTGAGTAAAGGAGTCTATAGGTTCCCAGGTTTTAAGTGAAGGAGTCTATAGGTTCCTAGGTGTTAAGTGAAGGAGTCTATAGGTTCCTAGGTGTTAAGTGAAGGAGTCTATAGATTCCCAGGTGTTACGTGAAGGAGTCTATAGGTTCCTAGGTGTTAAGTAAAGGAGTCTATAGGTTCCTAGGTGTTAAGTTAAGGAGTCTATAGGTTCCTAGGTGTTAAGTGAAGGAGTCTATAGATTCCTAGGTGTTAAGTAAAGGAGTCTATAGGTTCCTAGGTGTTAAGTAAAGGAGTCTATAGGTTCCCAGGTTTTAAGTGAAGGAGTCAATAGGTTCCCAGGTTTTAAGTGAAGAGGTCTATAGGTTCCTAGGTGTTAAGTGAAGGAGTCTATAGGTTCCTAGGTGTTAAGTGAAGGAGTCTATAGGTTCCTAGGTGTTAAGTGAAGGAGTCTATAGGTTCCTAGGTGTTAAGTGAAGGAGTCTATAGGTTCCTAGGTGTTAAGTGAAGGAGTCTATAGGTTCCTAGGTGTTAAGTGAAGGAGTCTATAGGTTCCTAGGTGTTAAGTGAAGGAGTCTATAGGTTCCTAGGTGTTAAGTGAAGGAGTCTATAGGTTCCTAGGTGTTAAGTGAAGGAGTCTATAGGTTCCTAGGTGTTAAGTGAAGGAGTCTATAGGTTCCTAGGTGTTAAGTGAAGGAGTCTATAGGTTCCTAGGTGTTAAGTGAAGGAGTCTATAGGTTCCTAGGTGTTAAGTGAAGGAGTCTATAGGTTCCTAGGTGTTAAGTGAAGGAGTCTATAGGTTCCTAGGTGTTAAGTGAAGGAGTCTATAGGTTCCTAGGTGTTAAGTGAAGGAGTCTATAGGTTCCTAGGTGTTAAGTGAAGGAGTCTATAGGTTCCTAGGTGTTAAGTGAAGGAGTCTATAGGTTCCTAGGTGTTAAGTGAAGGAGTCTATAGGTTCCTAGGTGTTAAGTGAAGGAGTCTATAGGTTCCTAGGTGTTAAGTGAAGGAGTCTATAGGTTCCTAGGTGTTAAGTGAAGGAGTCTATAGGTTCCTAGGTGTTAAGTGAAGGAGTCTATAGGTTCCTAGGTGTTAAGTGAAGGAGTCTATAGGTTCCTAGGTGTTAAGTGAAGGAGTCTATAGGTTCCTAGGTGTTAAGTGAAGGAGTCTATAGGTTCCTAGGTGTTAAGTGAAGGAGTCTATAGATTCCCAGGTGTTACGTGAAGGAGTCTATAGGTTCCTAGGTGTTAAGTGAAGGAGTCTATAGGTTCCTAGGTGTTAAGTGAAGGAGTCTATAGGTTCCTAGGTGTTAAGTGAAGGAGTCTATAGGTTCCTAGGTGTTAAGTGAAGGAGTCTATAGGTTCCTAGGTGTTAAGTGAAGGAGTCTATAGGTTCCTAGGTGTTAAGTGAAGGAGTCTATAGGTTCCTAGGTGTTAAGTGAAGGAGTCTATAGGTTCCTAGGTGTTAAGTGAAGGAGTCTATAGGTTCCTAGGTGTTAAGTGAAGGAGTCTATAGGTTCCTAGGTGTTAAGTGAAGGAGTCTATAGGTTCCTAGGTGTTAAGTGAAGGAGTCTATAGGTTCCTAGGTGTTAAGTGAAGGAGTCTATAGGTTCCTAGGTGTTAAGTGAAGGAGTCTATAGGTTCCTAGGTGTTAAGTGAAGGAGTCTATAGGTTCCTAGGTGTTAAGTGAAGGAGTCTATAGGTTCCTAGGTGTTAAGTGAAGGAGTCTATAGGTTCCTAGGTGTTAAGTGAAGGAGTCTATAGGTTCCTAGGTGTTAAGTGAAGGAGTCTATAGGTTCCTAGGTGTTAAGTGAAGGAGTCTATAGGTTCCTAGGTGTTAAGTGAAGGAGTCTATAGGTTCCTAGGTGTTAAGTGAAGGAGTCTATAGGTTCCTAGGTGTTAAGTAATGGAGTCTATAGGTTCCTAGGTGTTAAGTAAAGGAGTCTATAGGTTCCTAGGTGTTAAGTAAAGGAGTCTATAGGTTCCTAGGTTTTAAGTGAAGGAAGGTTTACACGATCGACGTGGTGAAGACAGAGCGTTCACGACGTATCTGCGTGAAATCGTATGACTTGGCTGAAACAATTGTTGATACAGGGGTTTAACTCCACCTGTTTGAATGATTTTTCTCCTTTCTCATCGAGCCATTTTATTCGCTTGTTTTATGCTGAATGGAAGCTTAGTTTTTTTCCCATTTTTCATACACCTGACGGACGTATCTTTACGAGATATTTTTAGCACATTAGAAAAAACAATTAATCAATTTGTCGTCTGCTTTGTCCATGACATCTTTGCTAACGCTAACTAAATGTGGTATACAAACTCCGGATCTATAACTTGTCTGTCTATCTTTGACATGTTACCCTTCCTCGTAGGCGGTCCAAACAGTTCGCTCGTAGACTCGACGCTTTTATCAATATAATTTGGTTTTCATGAATTATTTCTCGAAACATCTATTTATAGATAATCTAGATACTCCGGTCGCCGTCTTTAAAGTTGAAAACACCTGTGGAATATCCTGTTATACATTTATTTTAGGAATAACCGAGACAATTCCTTGGGTTATAATGTATCTATCAAATAAATTGTGCACTTTGCGTATGTGCGATGCCTTTTTAGCGTAAATTTCAGAACATATTCACAGGTTTTTGACAGAAAAAGAAAGTGACAGAACACTTTTTATTTTTGTCCAACATGTATTTTACTTCCAACTGTCTCAAGGTGCAAAATAGTAACTGATGTGTTTTTCTCACGTCCTTACTTTGTTGTCACTGCAGGTAGGACGTAAGAATGGTACCAGCAGGTAGGACGTAAGAATGGTACCAGAAGGTAGGACGTAAGAATGGTTCCAGCAGGTAGGACGTAAGAATGGTTCCTGCTGATCCCTTTGCATGATCGTAAGAGACGACTAAATTTGGGATCTTATCTTTTCTCTTCTTGCTAAACAACTTTCTCCTTCCTAATGTCTCCCTTGGCAATGCCTCACTTTTGGCCTTTAGTTGAGCGTTCGCCCCTGTGAGGAAGGCTTTTGGTTCTGTCCCTGGCCGAGACATACCAGAGTCTGTATAAATTGTAGTTCCTACTCATTGCTTAACGCTCAGCAATTTGGGAGTTGGACGACTAGTTCGCCCGTTGCCACTTTAATGTGACCGGGTAGGGTGTCCTGCTGGTTGTCTTCGGCTGTATGTTTCAGTGAGGTAGCACTATAAAGTCTGCATCAGTTCCGCGCTATCACAAGGAGACAAACACGAACATATCGCAGCCTCCAAAAACACACACGCATACACTACACGCATGCATCTTGCACACGGGGAAGGCCGTCCTTAAATGACCATAGCTGTTGATGGGGCGTTAACCAATACTAAACCAAACCAAACCAATCCTTATTTCGTATTTGTGTAATTGTTTTACTTAACGGTTGATCTGCTGGTAGTACATTGTGCACTGTAGCAGGAATGTATCCTGACACTGTTTATATGAAATACGACTTGAAGTTGTCCCCTTTTCGCTCTATTCAACATATGACTCGGAAAACGTTAGACATGCTCTTCTCTTTCTTTCTACTTTCTGCATCGACAAACTAAACGGTTATATATGTTCCTCCTTGATTCCCATTTTTGGTAATTGTTTGCAATTAAAGGATTTAGTCAGTAATGTGTCACGTTTTATATCAATGGGGAAAATATAGATTATATATAAGATGAAGTTGTTTGTTTAGTTTTCGTACCTTTGTACACGGATACCAATTGACATATATTCTAACTTCCAATTTAGTGCCTCTACATTTGCACACTTTCCATTTACGACTCAAAAGTAATCAAAATCATATTAGAAACAAAATGTTCTGGAACCAATATATAGAGGATATCTAACAGTATCTTTAGTAATTCCATATATATTTCACGGATGTGGCTAATATTTTGATATGTTTCACGAGTGCGCAAGTGAAAGATATCAAAATATTAGCCACACGAGATATTCGTTATATAGTCATATTCGTTATTTAGATATTCTGTTTATTACATTTCTTTTACGAAATCCTATACCAGAAAGCTAAACGACACATCAAGCTGACAATACTTGATCTGGGTACTTTTACCACCAGCATGTCTAAACAACACCTACGAGACAAAATATAGTGGTATCTGCCAAAAAAAAGTGTAAAACTCATAATTCAATTCCTTTAGTTACTTTAATTGATTATGTTGGCGTTTAAGTTTATATTTTTAAAAAGATATAACAAAATACTCTCACAATTTAATTATTTAGATGAAGTACCGTCATATCAACTCAGATCACTAGCAGTATTGATAAGCGCCGAATCTACAATGGTGGGGAGTGGGGAAAATGAATAGTTGTTCTGTCACCACTTATCCTGATGATAAAATATCCACACCACCTATTTAAGTTATACTTATGACCCTGGTTAACTTATACTTCCTGCCAATCGCGTAGCCTGGTTTTGGACTTGGATACGCGATATCGTGTTTCATATGACACGAGTGTTCTTCTGTTCAAATAGTTAGAATAGCAGACCTGCATGGTCGGCTGGCTTTCATAAAAATGAAAGTTAACTGTGAAAAACGTTATTTTCCCTAGAGAGTAATCCCACATGATATGTCTCAGATGATTATTCAGGGCAGTAGAATGGGCTGATGTCTCGGACGAATTTCTTTCTCGGGGCCTGTGTATAATAATAATGATACTAATATACATCTTTGATATAGCGCCCTATATAGCTATCATAAGCCACTCTAAAGTGCTTTACAGTACATAGATATACAATTTATACAATGAATACAATTAGCATATACATTTATCAATACAATTTTTAGGAATTCGCAGGAGCTGCCTTGTCAGGCGCTAACTACTAGTCCTATGCAACCTGGCTAATATCTCCCTATATACATGTATGTATGTCTGCGTTTGTGCTGGAGATATATTGTGTTATTGGTGGCTTCCAACGGTGGCTTAAAACGGTATCATTTATAGTGCCACCTCACCTGAATGCTACAGCACAGATACCGCATCCATCTCAGACCATTTTATACTCCGCCTTAGTTGTTGAAGTTGTCGTTAAGCTAACCAGGCTTTTACCAGATGGGCCACTTGTAATATTCCCCATAGTATTTTGCAATCAGTGTTTTTATTGGTCAAATCAGCAAAAGTGATATTTGTCACTAGTGAATTTTATAGTTTGAATAATTTTCAATATTTCATTGATAAAAAAATATCTTATGTTTCTAATGTGGTGGACTGAAAAAAATATTTATCAATGAACAATAGATCAGGGAGTTCCAAGGCATATTGAGAAAAACAAAGGTGTTTATAACATCATATCAACATATATTGCAACAGATTGTATATAGCGTAACTCTTTATGATAAGCCTGAAAGGCATCGGACCAGCTACATCTATATATAGCAGAATGCGATTTAACCATCAAAGTTGGTATGGACATCTAATATGTTACCAAGGCTGCCAGATTACAAATAGATACATGATTACATTTCCATTCATAAATGTGACAATTATTGCGACATTGTCATTGAACACAGACACCTTAATGTCCTTCAATGTCTGGACATATATCAACAAATCTGCCGAGATGGCCCGCCGAGAAACCACAATCAAGACTATCTTTGGTTGATTATTAAGAAATCTGATTATTCCGACAGACCAAATAATGTCTACCTTGCCAAGGGATTGTGTTTATTTATAGATTCAATTTCAATAAATTTTATTATCAAAGGACAAATGGATTGGGCAGCAGGCATAGCCTATTTAAGTCCTTTCCAAACATAGTAACAGACAGTGGTACAAGCATAGACATAGACATTATAACACATACAAACACATATAAACAAGTTGGTATTATCAAATTAATAATCAAATTAGGGGAAACAACTACTAATACTTATTTTTATTATAATTGAATCTAATGGTTTAAATTTTAACCTTATATTTTGATACCGAAAAGACATAACATATATATATATATATATATATATATTATAAAAAGAAAAATTCTTAACAACGAGTCTTTAGTACTTTCATCTCTTCCAGGAGATTCTTCAGACTCATGTTGGTGGGATTGAATTTCCAAACTCATCAGTGGATGGCCTTGTGTGATATAAAGGACTTTTTGGCTTTTTGGCCTGTATCTGTTGGGTGCGGTAATTTAATCTCATCAAATGTTTAAAGATTTTATTGTCAAGGGACAAATGGATTGGGCAGTATATGTTGGGTGCGGTAATATTACAAGGTAGATGAGTTTGAAGAATCTCCTAGAAGAGATGAAAGTACTAAAGAATATTTCTTCGTCCGTACGGATAATTTTTCTAATTTATAATATATATATATGATCAATCCATTCAAACATAAAAGTAAATGGAACCCTCTCCCAGCAGAGTACCTGCTCTCGAAGCGTTCATCAGTGCAGTGAAGGCGGAAGTAACCGTCCACTTAAACAACACGCAGACAACCAAGGACAATCTGTCACCACCTTTGGAACGCCAGGCACTCAAATCCCTTAAAAATAATTTGGACATTGTCATCAAGCCAGCGGACAAAAGCTGTGCAGTTGTTATAATGAACAGGGACGACTACATCCAAGAGGCTAATCGGCAACTCTCCAACGAGACATTTTATCGTAAGGTCGATAGTGACCTGACGCATATACACGCACAGCAGATTAATAATACCATCAATAGAATTTTAGAGAAGGGTGATATTGACAACGATACCGCGAAATTCCTGCGCCCCGAAAACTCTCAAGCAGGAAAGTTTTAACTTCTTCCTAAAATTCACAAACATGCGAACCCTGGTAGACCCATTATTAACTCGATCAACCACCCGACGGAGACAATTTCCCAGATTGTTGAATTCCACCTACGACCATTCGTGGAACATTTACCATCTTTTTTTAAAAGACACCACAGACTATCTAAACAAAACACATGCTAAGAACTTACCAGAAGGTACCTTGTTAGTAACGATGGACGTCGTTTCCCTCTACACTAACATACCGCATGACGGCGGCATTGCAGCCTGTCGCGAGGCATCGGAACGGCGCAGTACCAAACACCCATCGACTGATAGCCTGTTGGATTTACTGAGACTTGTCCTCACACTTAACAACTTTACATCAAATGAGGTACATACAAGTTAGCGGTACAGTCATGGGTACTAAGATGGCCCCCTCATATGCAAATGCTTTTGTTGGACATCTTGAATCCCAACTTTTAACATCTGCTCCAATTAAGCCATTTAGCTGGTTGAGATTTATCGATGACGTTGAAATCAAATGGACATCGGGTCGGGACTCCCTTGACGAGTTTGTTGAGTACGCTAACGCGTTCCACGCCACCATCAAATTCACAGCGGATATCTCCACGGAGAGCAACACATTTTTGGACCCCAGTTCCTCTCTGATTGATGGTAAGATTAGTACGGACCTCCACTGTAAACCTACTGGCACACACCAGTATCTCCTCCCATCCAGTTGTCACCTCTCGCACACCACGAGAAGCATACCCTACTCCCAAGCTCTGCGCATCAGGCGTATTATTTCGGATGACATCATCTTTGAACGCAGATGTTCAGAGTTAAAGTCCCATCTTCTTGGCAGAGGATACAAATCTACTTTGATAGATCGGGAAATAGACAAAGTGAGGGTTCTAGACAGGGCACGTCTTCTTGTATACAAAGTCAGACCCCAAACACAAAGGGTACCTTGTGTTGTCATGTTCCACCCAGACATGCCGCCACTTCCATCTATCTTGAAAAAGCACTGGCGCATCATCGAATCTTCAGCGAAACTTAGGCAGATCTTTCCAGAGTCTTCTTTACTGGCATATCGTAGACCTAAACACATTAGAGATCTTGTGGTAAGCAGCAAGCTACTTACACCTAACCCTGCTGCGGCGAAAGGCTCTTTCAATATCTGTGGCAAGGCATTTTAATATGGTAGCCACAGTTGGAAAGACATGCAGGTTGTTGCCATAGATCATTGCCCTACACGGGACGAAACGAGACGAAGTACGAGAGAACGGTATTGGATCACCAATCTACAAACCCGCTACCCTCGAGGTATGAACGAACGACAGGCGGTTGCCATCCGCTCGTTTTCCTTCCAGGGGGCATTTGACCTAATGATGCATTACTGCACAGTTGGTCTGCTATCTCGCCTGCCTGCTGCTGCATGTCAGTGTGTGTGACCAACAGCCGTTGTCAGATTAATTTTGCAGATTTATACAGTATCTTAGCCATTTCATCTACTTATTCCTCCTGCACTCACTTATTTGATAATTACATGCATTATTCCTGCAAACTGAAAGAGGCGTGAACTCCTGCTGTGACTGCTAGATCCACCGCAGAATTGAGAGGCGACTAATGAGCTATTCCGTACGAAATTGAGATTTTTCACATTTACCGGGCCAGATTCCCACATGCACATGTTCCACGTTTTTGATATCTCGTCCCTTCTTTCTGGTGCTTATCTCTCGTTGACTCACTTTATGTGATAGTGCATCTTGCGCAAGAATAGGTCCTCTACATCAGCGTTCCTTGTCCGCGATGCTCTCAGCTTAATTACTGCCTTCGGCTGTCTTTAGCCGAGGGGACTATTGGTTTTATATAATAGCTATATTTTCAATTATAGTATATAAGTTCTATCTTCTTGTTATATGATGTATATTTATATTTCTACCACAATACGCTGTGTTATTCCACTCTCAGATCATTGTATAAACACGCAGACTGTTAGATAAATATGAGTTATATACCACACGTGGTATATGACCTTCAAGAGTTTTGATTGGTCGAGAAGATGAACTTTGACCGGGAAGACTTTTTCCACGTGCTTTTTGCCACCTGCTGTTTTGTTTACGTCGTCGGCTGTCAACATCCGACAAATGTTGGTGACGTTGTGAGGTTATGTGGAAAGGGTGGTTATTAAGACAATATTTAAAGATGATACTTAAAGATTTGATCGCTAGTTTCAGGCAAAATTGCTACAGACGCTCGATATCGTTTCGACGTCACACCGTCGCGTGTCCAGGTCGGGAAACCAAAACAAGATCTGTCACAGTGTCGGGAAATATTTCGTTCTCCCAACGTCCCGTTATCGCTATTTAGACGGTCTGACTATGGCTGAACATTCACTATAAACGACAACCAAAGAACCGTCACGAAGAAACGTAGGCCTAGAAACGTAGGCCAATGGTTTTGGATATTGACAGCGATAAGTTCGTCTACAACGGTTCATCACATGGCGGGAGGCAGACTTCGTACGATATGCTTACGCGCATATAGTCCGTGGTTAATTTATATGAATTAATGCAATACTGCTACTCTCAATATTTAAAGTCGTTCATCTATTTTATTTTTTCACGAAGTTGTTGCCGAAACATTAATTTTGACAATAATTAAATTTGTAAAAAAAAGAGGTCATTTTTGAATATTAATAAATGACTTTTTACATATGGGTCATATCACTACGCCAGCCTTGTCAACAAACACATGTGTGTATGTTATTTCCGACTGATCATGAGATTGTGGTAGAAACAGATCACACGACTCGTGGTTGTTGAGTATGGTATTTATTTCACTCTCGTTAGTTAATTTTCAAAAGTTACAGAAAGACACTCGCTAAAGCTCGTGTCTTTTGTAACTTTTGAAAATTAACTAACTCGAGTAAAATAAATACCATATTCAACAACCACTCGTTGTGTAACCTCTATGTAACTGTTCTGTTTCACTGTGTCTTGAAAAAGGAGCGGATCGCTCCGAAAATTTGACAACCTAAACTTGTCCACACTGTTGGAATTACTTCTTTGCCCCATTTATATATATGTTTTTTAGTCGGTCGTTAATCTTATTTTATCTATCTATCTATATATATATATATTGTATAAAGAAAAATTCTTAACAACGAGTCTTTAGTACTTTCATCTCTTCTAGGAGATTCTTCAGACTATATATATACATATTATGAAGAGAAAAGAAAACATTATTTGTTGATGGAGCTGCATGTATAAACATTTGATGAGATTAAATTACCGCACCCAACAGATACAGGCCAAAAAGTCCATTGTATCACACAAGGCCATCCACTGATGAGTTTGGATATTCAATCCCACCAAAAGTTTAATTTATGCATATTAAACACAAGTTAGATATATAATTAACATGTTGTAAAGCTTTATATTCTTATTTATGTAGTTGTTTCCCAATATGTTTTAATAAAATAGTATAACTGGTCTTCTGAACCCCAGCCCCCCTCACTAACAATATTTAAAAATAAACAATGAAGACAAATAGGAAATATTAATATTAATATTCATGTACCATTTCTGGAAATCAAAAGAATTACATTGAGAAAAAATAAAATGTAAATAAATAAATAAAGTGTAAATAAATAAAATGTAAAATTTCATTCGAAATTGGAGTTAAATGTTTTGAATCTTCTAGAACTTAAAATGTAATTGATTATAGATAGGAGAATATGTTTGTTTTCATTTTTATCACATCTCTCACAACCATTTAGCATGACATCTAATGATAAATGGTTGTGAGTTTCATGGAATATATTCTGAAAAAAGTAGAATACGATCTTCAGTGTATTTGATACAATCATGGAAGTAATGAGATGCTGTTTCAAATCTAGAACCACAAGAACTTTCTGGCGGTCATTATTTAGGTTACTCGCCTCATTTCTCAACTGACAGAGAAGAATATTAGTTTCCCTATTTCCTAAAAACTTAAAGACATCATAGATCAGTTGTTCTTGTGTTTGAATTTGGAATAGGTGTTATTAACTTTTTGAACTGATAGGCGGAAGGAATATTTTGAAGGTCTAAAGCGATATTATTTATTTCATTAAACATGGATGGAAAAAAGCTATTAGAATAGTTAACAGTTCGACAAAGAGGAGGATCAAATATTCTAACTGATCTAAGGGGATATCTAGCTGGTGTGGGATCATGAAATTGTGACTCAGTGATTTCTTTCAGATAATATGGGGTTTCATTATTCATAATCTTGTACATCAGCATCATTTTATGTTGTTTTCTTCTACTTTCAAGAGGAACCCAGCCTAATTCTTTGAACAAGATATTGTGGGGGGTAACTCTACGCAGTCCTGTAATTATTCTTGCAGCCTCTAGCTGGACTGACTCTAAGAGATTTTTTTAGATTTTGTGAACAATTATCCCAAACAACACCTGCATATTCTAGTATAGGTCTAATATATGATGTATACGTTGTGGTTAATGACTGTCTGTCTAGTTCATGTTTCATCATCCTTAAAATATTTATCATGTATCTATGAAAGTTGATTTAAGTCAGGTAGAAAGAGGTCCGCAGGGGCGGGTCCAGGTGAGGGCGTAATGGACGTACGTACGCCCCCCCCCCCCCCCCCCCCCCCCCCCCCCCATTTCAAAAGAAAAACAAACAAACAAAACTATCGTAATCTGCTAATATTGTATTGAATATGGCAATTTACCATATTAATTATCACCATTATTTTATGTCTTTTAGCAAAAAAAAGGTCCATTTTTGGCGAAAGATTTGATTCTTCGACAAAAAGAAAAGAACGAACAGTATTTTAAACTTCAGAACAAGTTGCGTGATTTATCTGTTCAAATAGCAGGGTCCAGTGATAAATGTCTCTCGGAAATTTCAAGAGCTTAAATCTGAGCTTGAACGTTTTGAGGAAGAAAAATGTTAAGGTGCGGTCTTGCGTTCTAAAGCCAGATGGGCTATTGAGAGTGACCGTAATACTGCACATTTTTTGAGGCTTGAAAAACACAGACAAAATTTAAAAGTAATCAAAGAATTGCAAAATGACAATAGAGATGTAATAAGTGATACTGTTTTAATGATGGATGAAATATACATGTGTACTCGTAGGTTAAAGTTAATGATGAGGAAATTGATGATTTTGTAAAATGTATTGATAAAAAAGTTATCTCAAAAAGACAAACTGATTTTAGATTTACCTATTACAGAGGAAGAGGTTCAAACTGCTTTAAAGGGAATGGCTCATAATAAAAGTCCCGGACAAGATGGTTTGACGGTGGAATTTTACTGTACATTTTATGATGTTTTGAATGATGGTTTTCTACCTCTTATTTCTGATATTGAGAAGAACGGCGAGTTGTCGAAAACGATGGAACTTGGTGTCATAAGTCTTGTCTATAAAAACAAAGGTGACAAAAATAAACTTAAGAACTGGAGGCCTATAAGTCTCCTCAATGTTGATTATAAAATTTTGGCCAGGATCATGTCAAACAGACTGAAAAATGTTTTACCCAGTATTATCTCCCCTTACCAAAGTTGTGGGATTATGGAGCGGGATATAGCTGATAATATTTCATGTATTCGTGATGTCATTGATCTTGCAGAATATGATAAACTAGAAGGATATTTACTTAAAATTGATCAAGAAAAAGCTTTTGATCGGGTTAGTCATGACTACTGGTAAAAGTTCTTCAGAAGTTTGGTTTCGGAGATTATTTTATTAATTTGATAAAAACTTTTTATAATGATATTCATAGCAGTGTTAAATGTAACGGGTTTTTAACTCGATATTTTCCTATATCAAATTCAGTAAGGCAGAGATGCCCTATATCCGCGATGTTGTATGTTTTAACAGCGGAACCTCTTGGTCAGTCAATTTAAAAAAAAAAATAATATTTATGGAATTCAGGTGCCTATGTCAAATACAGAGGCTAAGGTATTTCAGCATACCGATGACACAACACTGACTTTATCTAGTAAGAAAAGCATAAATTAAGTTTTTTCTGTTTTAGAAAAATACGGAAAATCGTCTCGAGCAGGTAAACTAACAGAAACAGAAGCACAGGCGTTTCATATTAAACTTTTAAAAGAAACAACACTTGTACTTGGTGTATATTTAGGATCAGACATAAGAATGTGCGAGAATCTCAATTGGGAAGGTAAAATTATTTCTATATGTAAAATTTTGACCGCATGGTTTCAAAGATATTTGACTATCCAGGGTCGTGCTACTGTTATTTCATCTTTATTACTGTCAAAGTGTTGGCATGTGCTGTCTGTTGCTTCGATATCGGAGAAACAAGAAACTCAAATTAAGAATCTTTGTTTGAAGTTTCTCTGGAATAATGGTGCACACCTGGTATCTTATAAAACAATAATAGGTTCAAAAATTAAAGGAGGTTTAAAGTTTCCCGATATTGATATAAAAATGAAATCCTTTAGAATTCAGTTCGCTTTTAGATTACTCAGAAATGATCATTTATTATGGTAGGACACAGGAAAATACTTTTTTTTATCTTCCATAGCGAATATGAAACTTGGGTTGTCATGTTTGTGTTGTAATTTTAAATGTTCACAATTACAAGGCATTCCCTGTTTTTATCGAGAAATGTTGTTAGCATGGGCGGAAAAATTTAAGTTTTTAATATTTGGTGAAAATAGTGATAACGTATATTGTCAGCCTGTATATTCCAATCCTCTTTTTCAAAGCAAGGCTAAACTATCATGTAATAATATGTTCATTCAAGCAGGTCTTGTGTATGTGAAAGATTATACTTACGAGGTGATCCCAAGTTCACTTCCGGTACACTCTGTCATTGAAATTTGTCCACAAGTATAATCCAGACATACCAAGAAAAGAAATATCATCACAGTACATCCAGGTTATAAAGAGCTTCCCTGAGAAGGTAACGAACACTGTATTAAGTCACAGTTATGATCAAACATGTGTGGTAGATCCCGTTGTAACACTACAAAGAGCAGACGGCGTGCGCGTGTCACCACGTTCTACACGTGATATTTACAACGTATTGGTGGAGGTTACTTTTGTCGCGCCGGTAGTGGTCAAGTTTTGGGAAAATAAGTGTCCAGGTGAACGGGTTGATCAAGTACTTAGCATTGTAAATGCACCTTATTATCCTGTTGAAGTCATTGAAGTACATTTTAAAATTGTGCATAATGCTATATTTACGCGTCAGAAAATATTCAAGATTTGTATATCTGATACGGATACTTGTCCTGGTTGTAAAGTAACAACGGAGGATCTGTGGCACATGTTTTTAGTTTGCCCTGAATTACAAATTTTCATTTTTTTTTTTAGAAATTTACTTGATAGATTATTTGCTAGTGCGGATACTGGTAATGTTAATAGTATCAATATTGGCCGCCTAGTTTTATTGGGATTTTATGAAAAGTGAAAGAGAGTAAACAGTTATATGATTAATTTTACATTGAGTGTTGCGAGGTATTGTGTATATAAGCGGATAAATCTGGTAATGTGTAAAGAAGGAAATGTTGATATTGAAAAGTTTTTTAAATTCACCTTCAAACGTTTTGTAAAATATATTTTTACAAATTATAACAAAGAGAAATATTTCACTGAGAACAATGACGTTATTTTGTTGAGAGATGGTGATGTTTAAATTGTGTTTTAAATTTTGGAGTAAATGTATGCTTGTATGTTCATGTTAATTGATTTTATATAGTGTTAATTGTTCTGATATTACTTAAAACAAGTAAGTCAAGTGATAAATCTATATTTAAAAAGCATGTACTATCTGTGATAATTTTGTATTGATTGAAAATACAGTTATATGCATTGTGAGGAGCCTCGGGGGTCCCAAACCCCGGGGCCCTATGACTGGACCAATAAATGCTTGATACATTCTCAAGAAAAGAAAAAAAGTGTATCGGATCAGTAATGTAATGGTACTGAGTTCGCCCCACACAGAGAGTGTTTTTATTTTTATTTTTATATATATTTTTTGTTGTTGTTGTTGTTGTAAATAATCGTATTACTAGTATATCTAAATCCTAAACAAATAGTACTCTTTGCCTTAAGACTATAATTAATGTATTTATATTGCTGTGAGATTGTTATGGTGGGTACGTAGGCCTATATGGCGGACGTCGCTATAGCGAACTATTGTGTGACGTTATCGTTTATGACGTCACAACATATACTTCAAATAAACAGTCTGAAGAATCTCCTAGAAGAGATGAAAGTACTTAAGACTCGTTGTTGAGAATTTTTCTTTTTAATATATGTATTTACATTTGCATGGCATTGCCACTATATAGCCTCTTTGAAAGCTGTGTCATTGATAGGACTTTAATTACCATGCAGCACGAGACACATTTCTTAGCGTATTAAATTCACTGACTTGAACTACAATATCCAATGTAAATAAACATGATAGCTGCTGAAATATTGCTTGGCATTGTGAGACTTGACAATGTCATTGTAGATTTAAGAGCTAAATAAAAAATAAAATAAAAGATACTTTTATTTCAACAAAAACATGACCAAGGTCTTCAATATCGTACAAAATGCACATCGGTTGAAATCACCAATGCCGGCAATCGAAACAATTTTAACGCTCGTGCAATTTATTAGAAATATCGTCTGTTACACTGCACTGATCAACAGGGGTTCGTTACAAATGTCTGAAATACACATATTCTACAGACCTACTGATATGAGTCACAGCACATATAAACATTTCAGACATTTGTAACGAACCTCTGTGCGTCGTCGCCGTTTCACGCGTCTCACAGCCACGGTTTCCTCAGTTTCTGACGACATATCAAATAACGAGGCTGTTATTGCTTCTACTGACTGTAGTCAGATTCCCATACAATCAACAAATACGTTCACGTCTGGATTCTCCACAAAATGAGGAAAAAGAAAAGTCCGATTAACTTCCAAAAATAACTCCCTTGTGGAGGGCAAGGTCGGATTTACGTTGTTCACTGTATTTGTCCATGCGCGAAATTTGTTCCGATAAAAAATCGAAACAATTTCAAATCTAACATTCAGCTCAGAGTTCTATTGATAAACTTAAATCACCCTATAGACATATCATACATATCAATTTTATTGATACTGAATTGTGGAAAAAAAAATGTTAAAATTTCAAAATACTACTTTGTTTGCCAATCAGCACGCGACAACACGCTAATACGGGTTAGATATTAGCCGGTGCTATTTTTCTTTGCCTGCCTGCGCTGTTTGTTTCGCAAAGTTTTCCTGCCTTTGTGAAATCCGATTGCCATTTTCCTCTGGCCCAGGCTATCAGCTCCAACGTACATGTAGCTGGCACTGCTGATTTGAAAGGCCTTTAGCGAAGTTTTCTTTTGATAACCTACAGAAGAAACGCCATTCCGGTCTCCCCAGCTGCGCTTGCCTTGTAGTTTTCCACCATATACTAATTTCTTTAGCAGACGGTGGTCTGGTATACCTCAATTGTCTTACATGTTGTCCAGTCAATTGACATATTATATGGCAGATGGTGTGGAATTAAGATACTAATTTTTCGTTAATTCTTTCTTCTCCCTGACCAGCTAGAGTTGCTAGACCAATCTCTCTAAACAAAAAGAGTCCTTTTGTAGTTACTGAGACGTCTCCTACCTAAACGATATATACTTAGTAACAAAAATGACTTTAAGGAATTGCTGAATCCCTTATTAATGGATTTTATTTCATGCGGTGAGGAAGTCCAGACGACCTTTAGAGAGCCGCAAATCATCACGGGTGAAATCCCTGTCATAACAACATTTAACTATGACATATACACACAGACTTATATAATACATGTACATGTTACTATGACACAATCCCCTAACATACAAAGTGTGTGGCGTAGGCCCAGACTGTCACGTACAACGTACACCAAAACAAAGAAAGGCACGACCGAACGCGTATACAGTCTTATGAAATATAATTGATCTTAATATACCAATTCTTGCTCCATGTGTTTGACTTACAATGATTGTGACCTGTCGTGTGCGTTGGAATGTGATCATTGTAACCCACACGACACCGGTCACATGTTGTACATAAATGTAATATCGATAGATGATACCATACATATATGTGCATGTAGCATTGCTTTAAGAAGCCTACACAATGAAGGAACGCCTTCATTCTCTTATTATGAGAGCATTGTTTTGTCTGTAAAGGCGATCGGCGATATAATGTTATGGTTATGGTTATTTTGTGACTAAATTTGTGAAAACATAAACAAAAACGAAATATGTTGAGGATAAATTGTGAGAATTGTTGAGTTCCTGGTTGCCAATATCTGTATTCAGTTCGCTGACAAGATTTTCGAGCAGTCTGTAGGCATTCCGATGGGAACGAACTGTTTCCCCTTAAGCTGACTGGTTTTTGATGAGCCTATCACAACTTGTTATAAAAACCTACCCAAGTCATTCAGATATATCGACAATGTGCTGTCTTTAAAGAACAAGAAATGCATTGTACACGTTGACCGTTTACACCCTCCTGAGATTTAAATTAAGGAGTATTTGATCTTTACTCACAAAATGACAAACAGGCACGATTTTACTACTACTAATCTGTACAAAATCGGGACGATTTCGACTTTCCGATCATTGAGTTCCCCCTTTCTTGATAGTATACCCCTGTCTACGTGTTTATATAACGCAGTTGATTCAGTATTCAAGAGTTTTTGCCCCGAATATTATGACTTCCATGATATACGTCGGCTACTGATGGACAAACTGACCACACAAGGTTTCCAACCATACAGGACGATGGACACCACAGACAAGCGTTATTGTCGCCATCATTATTTCTAAGTGGTAGTGTTATAGGAAAGGCGAGGTTTTCGATTATGCCCATCAACGTGCCTTGTGGTTTTGTTATCAGTTCCTAAGTTCTTCGTGTGAGAACTTGATGTTACCTTGATCTGATCTAGATTGACAGTGTGGGTGTCGTCTAGGTGGAAGAAGCTTTATTTCCCGGTACACCTGGACCCGTATTCATAAAACCGTTCTCATGCTTAATCATGGATTCTGTGTTCAAACCAAAGGCCTGTTCGTTTATGCGCAACAACCGGTTCGTCTGTTTTTAAATGTAACATTTTACGGTATTAATCCGGGAGAATCTGAAAACGTGTATGATTTGTCAAGGCTCGCCTGAAAGCAGCATCTGCTTAAAGTGTCTTCAATATTTTTCCATTGTCAAAATGAGATGTTTTATTAATAGAAAACGGGAACAGGAAATAAGGCTAGAGCACACAATCCCTGTTTGAGCACGAGAACGGTTTCATGAATACGACCCTCGTCTTATTCTCCTTGTATTCTTTCTCCATGTAAATCTTTCCATGTTCCTATTTTGTCCTAGTATTATCAATTTTGTGTTCAAATATGGTTTTGTTAGCGCTCCGTTTTTTTATAGATAAATAAATAAAAAATATACATAAAGAATTAAATTATATAAAAAAAAAAAAAAAAAACTTGTTTACTACGTAATGAAAACACTTTGGATGTTAAATACAGCTGTTTATAAAATATGTTCGAAGAAGCATGTGTAATACTGAATTCGTGTGTGAAAAAGGGACAATTTTGTCTTCACTTCCTATTTAGGCAGAGTGAAACACGTACAGAATGCATCAGGAGGAGGTCACTTCGAGTAGGCCTCATTACTGTAGCTGTATGAAACAAACAGATGTGAAATCTTACAAGTTGTGCTGAGGAAGATCGCACAAGGCTTTACCAGGTCAGAAACGTCACATGGCCACGAGGGTGGTGTTCTGGTATTTGTTTTCTACCACAATAAGCTGTGTTATTCCACTCTCAGATCATTGTATAAACACGCAGACTGTTAGATAAATATGAGTTATATGCCACACGTGGTATATGACCTTCAAGACTTTTGATTGGTCGAGAAGATGAACTTTGACCGGGAAGACTTTTTCCACGTGCTTTTTGCCACCTGCTGTTTTGTTTACGTCGTCGGCTGTCAACATCTGACAAATGTTGGTGACTTTGTGAGGTTATGCGGAAAAGGGGGCTATTAAGGCAATATTAAAAGATGCTACTTAAAGATTTGATCGCTAGTTTCTGGCAAAATTGCTACAGACGCTCGATATCGTTTCGACGTCACACCGTCGCGTGTCCAGGTCGGGAAACCAAAACAAGATCGATCTGTCACAGTGTCGGGAAATATTTCATTCTCCCAACGTCCCGTTATCGCTATTTAGACGGTCTGACTATGGCTGAACTTTCACTATAAACGTCAACCATAGAACCGTCACGGTCGAAGAAACGTAGGCCTATGGTTTTGGATATTGACAGCGATAAGGTTGTCTACAACGGTTTCATCACTTGGCGGGAGGCAGACTTCGTACGATATGCTTACGCGCATATAGTCCGTGGTTAATTTATATAAATTAACGCAATACTGCTACTCTCAATATTTAAAGTCGTTCATCTATTTTATTTGTTCATTGAGTTGTTGCCAAAACATTAATTTTGACAATAAATAAATTTGTAAAAAAAAAGTCATTTTTAAATATTAATGAGTTACTTTTTACATATGGGTCATATCACTACGCCAGTCTTGTCAACAAACACATTTGTGTATGTTATTTCCGACTGATCATGAGACTGTGGTAGAAACAGATCACACGACTCGTGGTTGTTGAGTATGGTATTTATTTCACTCTCGTTAGTTAATTTTCAAAAGTTACAGAAAGACACTCGCTAAAGCTCGTGTCTTTTGTAACATTTGTAAATTAACTAACTCGAGTGAAATAAATACCATACTCAACAACCACTCGTTGTGTAACCTCTATTTATTACAGCTCAATTGGTCAACATATTCAGATAGCTGTAATTATTTTATAATGTTGTAGGAGAATGTCAGCTTCTGACATGTCCCATGACAAAATATTGTCTTTATTTAATCAGTTTGTAAAATATTCGTTGGGAATGAATAAGAGATTGAGCTCGACTTTAAAATTTGAATTTTGTACGAAGGATATTTTGGAATTTATATTACTTAGGCAATTCGATATAAGAAGTACAAAAGTTTCCCAATTATCAGAATGAAATGTCTTTTGTAATTGTACATGTTAACCGACACGAATAAAATATGGTTTAAACTAATTCAATATAACAAATTGTACCGTAGACAAACATTCAAATAATGATAATAAAATATTAAATTTATAAAGCGCCCTATACAATTTATAAAATTACTCCAAAGCGCTTTACATGGATAATAGAATTAGTTATACTAGATAAATAATGCATACATATAACCATGATACATTAAGTATGGAGAGCTTTATCTCAATATGGATATAATTTAATATAATACATGTCTCCCTTCTTCAGGTTAGGAGACTTTGACTGCGTAAAAATTAGCGTATACGCAGTGAAAAATGCTCGGCGGATTGATACTTGAAATATGGCGCCGTTAACACTTCAGCGATATAACAGTCCAATGGGGGGGCATGTGGGGGAAAATGGTGAAAATAGATGATTTTAAAAGAACATTCTCAGGGTGGGGAGGTTTCCTGAAGCCCGAAAAAACCCTCTGGATCCGCCACTGTAAGTATACAACAAAAGAATGCTGACAAACTTCTTATTCCATGGATGCACATTTACATTTCTCTGACGGTAACGTCAACAATGGCGGCTTTGTTCTGACCGCGTCACTCCATGAGCAGTATGTCAATGCGCGTACATGACGACCGTTGTAAATGAATAGAAAAGTTCTACCGTATACGCCGTCAAAATGAAGGCCAATCCTGAAATATTAAGGGTGGTGTGTACGAAACGCCTAAAATGCAGACGTGAAGAGTTAGGTCTTTATAACCTTTTTGGGTTTAGCTAGGTTTTCAAGTCATTAGCTTGATTCAAGTCAGATATGTTGTGAATGTTTGGTCAAATCAATTTGGTCGGGATACTAGTCGCTTCTGTCTTCTGAGGCGCTTGATACTAGTCGGCAGTGTCTCTCTAGCTATATATAGGCGCTCGAAAGAAGTCAGCAATATTTTCGTAGGCGCCACTTACTACTTGGCTGTGTAATCAAGGCGTCTGTATGGTTATCCCGCTATTTAGTCGCCATGTTTCAAAGTCGTCAGAACTACATGCATGATATATAAGCTGCGGTGTCATGTGACCTGACGGAGTGTCATGTGACCGAGCGGGGTGTCAAATGTCACCTTCAGATAGGTTTATAAGGTGAGGCTTTTGGTGTCTTCTCAGTTCCTGTTTTCCATTAGTATCAAATTAGAACTATTTTTAACAATCTTTTTCACTTTAGAGTATAAATGCATGACGATCCGTTCTGTATCAACCTTTCTTAATTGAAATTGCTTTCAAAGTAAAATGAAAGAAGTTTTGTCAAGTGATTTGGTTGAAGCATTATTTTTATATTTGCCAATTGGAGGCTTCGCAGTCCAATGGCTATGCATGCCGGACAGCTGTATTAGGTAGCCCTCTGTTGTGACATAATCATACATTGTTGGATGGCGCGTGTTGAAGGTCTACATATAACGTAATTTCGAGCGGCGTTTATTTAAGTATTGAACTGTTTTTGTATGGTATTTATGATCTATTTGAATGACACAGCTTTGCAAGCAAACAACATAATGTGCGCTAGCGCATTATGATTTTTTTGCTTGCAAAGCTTTATCATTCAAATAGATCATAAATACCATACAAAAACAGTTTAATACTTATATTTACGTTTTCTCTGCCTCTTATGTCTTTTTTAACTTACAATTTATATTTAAAATTTAAAATTCCCGCCTTATCGACAGTCCTAACAAATTCATTCAATAGTTGGAACAGCGTGTTGTCGCGTGCTGATTGGCAAACAAAGTAGTATTTTGAAATTTTAACAAAAAAACATTATTCCACAATTCAGTATCAATACAATTGCGTATGATATGTATATAGGGTGATTTAAGTTTATCAATAGAACTCTGAGCTGAATGTTAGATTTGAAATTGTTTCGATTTTTTAACGGAACACATTTCGCGCATGGACAAATACAGTGAACACCGTAAATCCGACCTTGCCCTCCACGAGGGAGTTATTTTTGGAAGTTAATTCGAACTTTTCTCTTTGCTCATTTTGTGAAGAATCCAGGCGTGAATGTATTTGTTGATTGTATGGGAACCTGACAACAGTCGCTAGATTCTATAACATCCTCGTTATTTGACATGTCGTCAGAAACTGAGGAATGGTGGATGCGAGACGCGTGAAACTGATAGCGTTTGAAGTGAGTGATCTTGCGACGGAGCACAGGTTCGTTACAAATGTCTGAAATGTTTATGTGTGCTGTGACTCATATCAGTAGGTCTGTAACATATGTGTCAGTAGGTCTATATAATATGTGTATTTCAGACATTTGTAACGAACCCCTGTTGATCAGTGCAGTGTAACAGACGATATTTCTGATAAATTGCATGAGCGTTAAAATTGTTTCCATTGCCGGCATTGGTGATTTCAACCGATGTGTATTTTGTACGATATTGCAGACATTGGTCTTGTTTTTGTTGTAATAAAAGTGTTTTTTATTTTATTTTTTATTTTGCACACAAATTTACAATGGCATTGGCAAATCTCACAATGCCCAGCGATATTTCAGCAGCCGTCATGTTTATTTATATTGGATATTGTAGTTCAAGTCAGTGTTGTATTAATACGCTAAGAATTGTGTCTCGTGATGCATGGTAATTAAAGTCCCATCAACGACACAGCTTTCAAAGATAGGCTATATAGTGGCAATGCCATGCAAATGTAAATATAATGACTTATGTGTTTTTCTCAGTCGTAATATAGTTAACTTTCGTGTAATTTATTTCGATTAAGATGAAGTATTGATTTGCTTGTTTAGGCTTTGACTCGATTCCCCATACCTACACGGATTGGCCATTACAACCTGGGTAGCAGCAGAAGGCAGGGCCTAATGGAGACAGATCTGATGAGCATGTGTCAGGCAAACGGAAGTTGGAACACAAGTCTAATTCTCTTCTTGACAACTCTGGCAGGAATGCGATAGATCATACACGAAGGAGGACTGCTTGATGGAGCCAGCACCACTCACATCACCAGTGACCTTTTACTGCGCTACTACAAGACACATTATATACGTGCTGTCCAATTATTACTGATCTAAGGAACCTGAATGCTATGAGGTAATTAGATAGAGGATTAAAACAAAGGCCGCCAAAGGTATAGAATACGAAAGTATAATTAATGAGATTGACACAGCTTTTAGCCTTTAATTCCTCTGTGCATTTGTCCTTCTCGGAGTTGTCGGAGAGAGAAACTGTATTGCTGTCGGTGACCTTGTACTAATTGCTATCGTGTCTTCATAGCTATAGTTAAGAATATCGTTATAAAACTTTCATATAGTTTTAACACGAATTACCGGATCCAGCAATGATAGTTAGATGGCGTTCTTCCTCGACTGGATGCCGACGACAACGGGTAGTTAAACCTGAATAACGACATTATAAAACCTAATCATTTTGTAATAACCGACTCGTATTGATCGCTGAACATCGTCACCAAGCTCATAGAAGATCAATTCACGTGTATTTTAGCTGACAGAAAACCAAGCAGAATTACAGGAGAAAGTTATTGCCCCCTGTAGTAGTGTAAATACTAGATATTTGATAACCTGATCACGTGATGTTGCATTTAATTATTAGAAATAGACAAGATGCTTGCATTTTACAAAAACGTTAAATTTCTTAAGGATGTACTCTTCTGAGGTTTCAGTCACGTTCAAGTCTCGTTTTGATCTGGTGTAACGGGGTTTTGTATATTTAACAAAAGCATGATAGGTTTAATAGCAAACACACATCTGAAAAACATGTCAAAAAAATAGATATCTGTTGTATGTAGAACATTTTTTACGAGAATTTGAAAAAAATTACCAATTTGGCGGCCATTTTGAAAAAGTGTATTTATGTGAATTTCTTGTGTTCACAAAGGGCCAAATTTTTACGTTTTTTGACACTAGATTGATCCTTTAAAATGTCATTGTGTCACCATTTTTAATTGTAGCAGGTTCAATTTTGCTGTACAACGTTAAATTGTTAAATAGGATTAAAATAATATGCAAAACAAGTGGAAAGTTATATATTATTGGTATTTATTTTTTACATATTAGCCTAATTGAATCACTTTTGATTTTTGGCCCCGAAAAAGGTAAAAAATAACACAAATAATAATGGGACAAAATGAAGCACACTGACCCCCCATTTTTGTGTCTGTTTTAGAAAGAGAAACATATTTTCTTTTGATTCATTGAATACTAAAAGAAGTTTAATACAGGATTTTTTTTATATCAAGCGTTTAATCTGCAAAAAATGGTGAAAAAATTTGCATTTTTCTTTAAAAAATAAGGAGTAGGGGTAACTAAAATCGCTTTTCTGAGTAAAATGAATAAGATTAAGAAATTTTACTTCCATAGTTTAAAAGAAAATAATATTTTTATCAATTCTACAAACATTCATACATATCTGATAACGCACTGGGAAGAAATTGTATGAATTTGTTCTGCAAATGTTCAAAACACAAAATCACATATTGTGTTAAATTGGTATCTTTGACCGATCATAGCACAAAAACGAACACACGGACACATATTTATTTTGGCATTTTCTACTATGCCATTATCTCCTTTTTCCAAAAATCAATATCAGAAAAAAAGTTTAATACAGGAATTTTTTGACTTCTCAACTAAACTTTGTGCGAGTCTGAAAAAGTAACTCTTTGAAAGTATCTTGTCCAAGGTCTGGCCTTGTACCTTGTGGTTCTAACCGGGAAACCATAACATAACGACATGCTAGTGTAATTACACAGGCATGCTGTTTTAATAATACTAACGTGTTATGTTACTGAAAATGATTTACTTATATTTCTTATGAGCGAGGCAGAGAAAGTTTCCCTTTCGTCAGTGTGTAGATTACTTGGTTTAAGAAGGTGAACACGACAGATATCGCCTCGTTCTATATACATGTAGGCATCATGCAGTTTAAGGTGAACACGACAGATATCGCCTCGTTCTATATACATGTAGGCATCATGCAGTTTAAGGTGAACACGACAGATATCGCCTCGTTCTATATACATGTAGGCATCATGCAGTTTAAGGTGAACACGACAGATATCGCCTCGTTCTATATACATGTAGGCATCATGCAGTTTAAGGTGAACACGACAGATATCGCCTCGTTCTATATACATGTAGGCATCATGCAGTTTAAGGTGAACACGACAGATATCGCCTCGTTCTATATACATGTAGGCATCATGCAGTTTAAGGTGAACACGACAGATATCGCCTCGTTCTATATACATGTAGGCATCATGCAGTTTAAGGTGAACACGACAGATATCGCCTCGTTCTATATACATGTAGGCATCATGCAGTTTAAGGTGAACACGACAGATATCGCCTCGTTCTATATACATGTAGGCATCATGCAGTTTAAGGTGAACACGACAGATATCGCCTCGTTCTATATACATGTAGGCATCATGCAGTTTAAGGTGAACACGACAGATATCGCCTCGTTCTATATACATGTAGGCATCATGCAGTTTAAGGTGAACACGACAGATATCGCCTCGTTCTATATACATGTAGGCATCATGCAGTCGTTAAGACACTGACGCAGATTCGTCTGGGAAACCTGCAGGGCCGAACAAGTCGTGCTGACATTCCCGAGCAGCAAGCCTCAAACCTTACAAAGTCAACGCCTCTGTAACATTTATTTCTAACTTCAATACCGGAAATATTACATTGACTACGTCAAAGGGAGACCACTTTGACAATAATTAAAGGACAGCCATACATACAATGTATATGGATATTAATAATCTGTATAGGCGTGTAGATTAGCCGCTGAGGCATTCACATATTCGAAATTAATAAACAAAAAAAACCAACACATTTATAAGCTAAACCGTTCTTAAACAAATAAACGATTTGCTACTGTTGTCTAGGCCACATGACCCCTTCTTCCGGTTTATCTAATGTCTGAACATACATTCTATCTAAACATCCTTACGTTAAGGAAGCATGTTTCGGTCCAACTAGCGAAAATACTATGTAACAGGTAACAATAAGGGTATTTTATACAGTATATGGTGACGAGATGAGTCGCGCCCTCTAAAATAAGGTATTACATTGCCTTTTAAATGTTTTCTGAATGCATACATGTATATTAAAATATATGTAGGTAACTCCCCGCACTGCTGACCATGATTTGAACAGGCGGGATCAGAACTGCTCACATCCGGGCCCTAAGATGTTTGGTGAGTTAACGTTAGCGATAAACCTCTGACTATCCTAGTTTTATTTGTGTCAATTAATCCTGATGTATTGGTATGTCGTATTCTATGGTTTCCCGCCGAGGTATGAAATAGAAACTCTATGAGAGAAAAAACCCATCTAATGTTACATCGGCGTCCCTTAATAACACTACATAGAGTTTAGCACACATAACGATACTGATTCTCATCTCGTGTTACATGTAGTGGCTACTCCAAAATAGTTTTATCTAGGAATTCAGTTTCACTTTGACTATATAGTTACATGCATATACATGGATACTTCTTCTGATATGAAGAAAGCGTTAAAAGACAGCAAAATATTTATACAATCTTCAGTACTTGAAACCAAAAACATCCTAACTAGTTTAAGACATCCTGTCCACGTTTTACTTTTAGTTTTGACAAGTTTAGAACTCACCAACACGCCTGTGACGATTTCCTTTTCGTCCGACATATCGCCTCAAGCACACGCATACATTACACACATGGAGTCACGTCCATACATTACACACATGGAGTCATGTTCTTACATTACACACATGGAGTCACGTCCATACATTACCCACACGGAGTCACGTCCATGCATTACATACATGGAGTCACGTCCATACATTACACACATGGAGTCACGTCCATACATTACACACAAGGAGTCACGTCTATACATTACACACATGGAGTCACGTCCATATATTACACACATGGAGTCACGTCCATACATTACACACATGGGGTCACGTCCATACATTACACACATGGAGTCATGTCCTTACATTACACACATGGAGTCACGTCCTTATATTACACACATGGAGTCACGTCCTTACATTACACATATGGAGGCACGTCCATGCATTACACACATGGAGTCACGTCCATACATTACACACATCGACTCACGTCCATGCATTACACAGATGGAGTCACGTCCATACATTACACACATGGACTCACGTCCATGCATTACACACATGGAGTCACGTCCATATATTCCACACATGGAGTCACGTCCATACATTACACACATCGACTCACGTCCATGCATTACACAGATGGAGTCACGTCCATACATTACACACATGGGGTCACGTCCATACATTACACACGTGGCGTCACGTCCATACATTACACACATGGAGTCATGTCCTTACATTACACACATGGAGTCACGTCCATACAATACCCACACGGAGTCACGTCCATGCATTACACACATGGAGTCACGTCCATACATTATACACATGGAGTCTCGTCCATACATTACACACATGGAGTCACGTCAATACATTACACACATGGAGTCACGTCCATACATTACACCCATGGAGTCACGTCCATACATTACACACATGGAGTCTCGTCCATACATTACACACATGTAGTCACGTCCATACCGTACACACATGGAGTCACGTCCATACCTTACAAACATGGAGTCACGTCCATACATTACACACATCGACTCACGTCCATGCATTACACAGATGGAGTCACGTCCATACATTACACACATGGAATCACGTCCACGTCCATACATTACACACATGGTGTCACGTCCATACATTACACCCATTGAGTCACGTCAATACATTACACACATGGAGTCACGTCCATATATTCCACACATGGAGTCACGTCCATACATTACACACATCGACTCACGTCCATGCATTACACAGATGGAGTCCCGTCCATACATTACACACATGGAGTCACGTCCTTACATTACACACATGGAGTCACGTCCTTATATTACACCCATGGAGTCACGTCAATACATTACACACATGGAGTCACGTCCATATATTACACCCATGGAGTCACGTCCATACATTACACACATGGACTCACGTCCATGCATTACACACATGGAGTCACGTCCATACATTACACCCATGGAGTCACGTCCATACATTACACACATGGGGTCACGTCCATACATTACACACATGGAGTCATGTTCTTACATTACACACATGGAGTCCCGTCCATACATTACACACATGGAGTCACGTCCTTACATTACACACATGGAGTCACGTCCTTATATTACACACATGGAGTCACGTCCTTACATTACACACAGCGCGTCACGTCCATACATTACACACATGGAGTCATGTTCTTACATTACACACATGGAGTCCCGTCCATACATTACACACATGGAGTCACGTCCTTACATTACACACATGGAGTCACGTCCATACATTACACACATGGTGTCACGTCCATACATTACACCCATGGAGTCACGTCAATACATTACACACATGGAGTCACGTCCATACATTACACGCATGTAGTCACGTCCATACCTTACTCACATGGAGTCACGTCCATACCTTACAAACATGGAGTCACGTCCATACATTTCACACATGGAGTCACGTCCATACCTTACAACCATGGAGTCACGTCCATACATTATACACCTGGAGTCACGTCCTTACATTACACACATGGGGTCACGTCCGTACATTGCACAAATGGGGGGACGTCCATACATTACACACATGGCGTCACGTCCATTCATTACACACCTGGAGTCACGTCCATACATTACAAACATGGAGTCACGTCCATACATTTCACACATGGTGTCACGTCCATACATTACACACATTGAGTCACGTCCATATATTACACACATGTAGTCACGTCCATACCGTACACACATGGAGTCACGTCCATGCATTACAAACATGGAGTCACGTCCATACATTATACACATGGAGTCTCGTCCATACATACACATGGAGTCACGTCCTTATATTACCTTTAATATTTATAAGAAGCTTAAACCAAAACAAATCATTTTCGTTTTGTCAAAAACCCTTTTTCTCTTACGATTTCTTTTTTGCAGTGTAATGGTGATCATTTGAAGAAGCACGCAAACACACTTTACAATTCTACTGACAAACACACTTTACCATTCTTCTGACAAACACACTTTATAATTCTACTGACAAACACACTTTACAGTTCTACTGACAAACTCACTTTACAGTTCTACTGACAAACTCACTTTACAGTTCTACTGACAAACTCACTTTACAATTCTACTGACAAACTCACTTTACAATTCTACTGACAAACCCACTTTACCATTCTTCTGACAAACACACTTTATAATTTTACTGACAAACACACTTTACTATTCTACTGACAAACACACTTTACCATTCTACTGACAAACATACTTTACAATTCTACTGACAAACACACTTTATAATTCTACTGACAAACACACTTTACCATTCTACTGACAAACATACTTTACAATTCTACTGACAAACACACTTTACCATTCTACTGACAAACATACTTTACAATTCTACTGACAAACACACTTTACAGTTCTACTGACAAACTCACTTTACAGTTCTACTGACAAACTCACTTTACAGTTCTACTGACAAACACACTTTACCATTCTACTGACAAACACACTTTACATTTCTAATGACAACCACACTTTACATGTACATTTCTAATGACAAACACACTTTACAGTTCTACTGACAAACACACTTTACCATTCTTCTGACAAACACACTTTATAATTCTACTGACAAACACACTTTACCATTCTACTGACAAACATACTTTACAATTCTACTGACAAACTCACTTTACAGTTCTACTGACAAACTCACTTTACAGTTACACACATGGAGTCACGTCCTTATATTACCATACATTACACACATGGAGTCTCGTCCATACATTACACACATGGAGACACGTCAATACATTACACACATGGAGTCACGTCCTTATATTACCTTTAATATTAATAAGAAGCTTAAACCAAAACAAATCATTTTCGTTTTGTCAAAAACCCTTTTTCTCTTACGATTTCTTTTTTGCAGTGTAATGGTGATCATTTGAAGAAGCACGCAAACACACTTTACAATTCTACTGACAAACCCACTTTACCATTCTTCTGACAAACACACTTTATAATTTTACTGACAAACACACTTTACTATTCTACTGACAAACACACTTTACCATTCTACTGACAAACATACTTTACAATTCTACTGACAAACTCACTTTACAGTTCTACTGACAAACACACTTTACCATTCTACTGACAAACACACTTTACCATTCTACTGACAAACATACTTTACAATTCTACTGACAAACCCACTTTACCATTCTTCTGACAAACACAATTTATAATTCTACTGACACACACACTTTACAATTCTACTGACAAACACACGTCCATACATTACACACATGAAGTCACGTCCATACATTATACACATGGAGTCACGTCCATACAATACACACATGGAGTCACGTCCATATATCACACACATGGAGTCACGTCCATATATCACACACATGGAGTCACGTCCATATATCACACACATGGAGTCACGTCCATATATTACACACATGGAGTCACGTCCTTATATTACCTTTAATATTAATAAGAAGCTTAAACCAAAACAAATCGTTTTCGTTTTGTCAAAAACCCTTTTTCTCTTACGATTTCTTTTTTGCAGTGTAATGGTGATCATTTGAAGAAGCACACAAACACACTTTACAATTCTACTGACAAACACACTTTACATTTCTAATGACAACCACACTTTACATGTACATTTCTAATGACAAACACACTTTACAGTTCTACTGACAAACACACTTTACAGTTCTACTGACAAACACACTTTACAATTCTACTGACAAACACTCTTTACAATTCTACAGACAAACACACTTTACAATTCTACTGACAAACACACTTTACATTTCAAATGACAACCACACTTTACATGTACATTTCTAATGACAAACACACTTTACAGTTCTACTGACAAACTAACTTTACCATTCTACTGACAAACACACTTTACAATTCTACTGACAACACACTTTACGATTCTACTGACAAACACACTTTACAATTCTACTGACAAACAAACTTTACAATTCTACTGACAAACACTCTTTACAATTCTACTGACAAACACACTTTACAATTCTACTGACAAACACACCTTATATTTCTACTGACAAACACACTTTACCATTCTACTGACAAACACACTTTACCATTCTTCTGACAAACACACTTTACAATTCTACTGAAAAACACACTTTATTATTCTACTGACAGACACACTTTACAATTCTACTGACAAACACACTTGACCATTCTTCTGACAAACACACTTTATAATTCTACTGACAAACACACTTTACAATTCTACTTACAAACACACTTTACAATTCTACAGACAAACACACCTTATATTTCTACTGACAAACCCACTTTACGATTCTACTGACAAACACACTTTACAATTCTACTTACAAACACACTTTACAATTCTACTGACAAACACACTTTACAATTCTACTGAAAAACACACTTTATTATTCTACTGACAAACACACTTTACAATTCTACTGACAAACACACTTTACCATTCTACTGACAAACACACTTTACAATTCTACTGACAAACACACTTTACAATTCTACTGACAAACACACTTTACAATTCTACTGACAAACACACTTTACAATTCTACTGACAAACACACTTTACAATTCTACTGACAAACACACTTTACAATTCTACTGACAAACACACTTTACAATTCTACTGACAAACACACTTTACAATTCTACTGACAAACACACTTTACAATTCTACTGACAAACACACTTTACAATTCTACTGACAAACACACTTTACAATTCTACTGACAAACACACTTTACAATTCTACTGACAAACACACTTTACAATTCTACTGACAAACACACTTTACAATTCTACTGACAAACACACTTTACAATTCTACTGACAAACACACTTTACAATTCTACTGACAAACACACTTTACAATTCTACTGACAAACACACTTTACAATTCTACTGACAAACACACTTTACAATTCTACTGACAAACACACTTTACAATTCTACTGACAAACACACTTTACCATTCTACTGACAAACACACTTTACAATTCTACTGACAAACACACTTTACAATTCTACTGACAAACACACTTTACAATTCTACTGACAAACACACTTTACAATTCTACTGACAAACACACTTTACAATTCTACTGACAAACACACTTTACAATTCTACTGACAAACACACTTTACAATTCTACTGACAAACACACTTTACAATTCTACTGACAAACACACTTTACAATTCTACTGACAAACACACTTTACAATTCTACTGACAAACACACTTTACAATTCTACTGACAAACACACTTTACAATTCTACTGACAAACATACTTTATCATCCTACTGACAAACACACTTTACCATTCTACTGACAAACACACTTTACAATTCTACTGACAAACACACTTTA
>NW_018407171.1:2505-10151 GCF_002113885.1 Mizuhopecten yessoensis | reverse complement strand
TTCTACTGACAAACACACTTTACAGTTCTACTGACAAACACACTTTACAGTTCTACTGACAAACACACTTTACAATTCTACTGACAAACATACTTTACCATCCTACTGACAAACACACTTTACCATTCTATTGACAAACACACTTTACAATTCTACTGACAAACACACTTTACCATTCTACTGACAAACACACTTTCCCACTCTACTGACAAACACACTTTTCAATTCTACTGACAAACACACTTTTCAATTCTACTGACAAACACACTATACAATTCTACTGACAAACATACTTTCCCATCCTACTGACAAACACACTTTGCAGTTCTACTGACAAACACACTTTGCAATTCTACTGACAAACACTCTTTACAATTATATAGACATTAAACGTAGACCGGGAGGGTTCATTAGTAAACAAAGATACTGACAAACACACTTTATAGTTCTACTGACAAACACACTATACAATTCTACTGACAAACCCACTTTACAATTCTACTGACAAACACACTTTACAATTATATAGACATTAAACGTAGACCTGGATGGTTCATTAGTAAACAAAGAGGATGAAAACTAGCTGTGGAGGGGCATGCCAGCCTCGAATGTAGATGATTGTTGATATGGGAATGCACAAAATCCTTCTAAATTGCCCGAGTTACATATTTTACCGGTATATATATGTAAAACCAAGGGTCTTGTGACTGTTATGAACATAAGCTTTACATTTAGTGTCTATTCGTAACATTTAATGTTGTTATAGAAAAGCTAGACATGTTTAAAACATTAAAGCTCTTTTCAGTGTCAATGTGTATAGCATGTCTAACACAACATCACAGACAGTTATGAAATGGCACATCTTCTAAAAACAATTATCGATTTAGCTAACGTTGCATTTGTAATCTAGTTTATAATCTGTTAAAATATGTTACTAGGGAATTTTGCTATGATTTTAGTCGTATCGCATGGAAACATTTATCTTAATTTAAGGCTAGTAAGCCTCTCTACAGCTAGTAAAAGAGAAATTAAGCTCTGGATGACCTAGGTATATATATGAACTTCAGATACTATGTCATTTTATAATATACATTTGGATCGCTTAAGGAACTATTTTTATGACGACATCAGCCTTAATGTCTTATTATTGACTACGTTAACCTCGCTATGGAACATTTTAATAGCTAATGTACAAGTTCAATATATCCAAACTACATAAGTTCTTATCCTTACCTTGGGTATTTAAGTATAACCTATCAGTAAGTTGAGATTCAGGATGACCATAGTCTCTTTCAGGGTGCTTTTTGAATTTTAATGTCTTCAAATTACACTTAATTAAATTTTAATAAATGTCGTGGAGATTATACGATTATCGTTAATTTGCACATACTTTAATTTAAAAAGTCCACAACTTAATTAAACAAATTATCGTTATGATACTGTGCTATATAGTTGACACACCAATGTCTTATTTTTCGTATTACACTCATTAAGACGTCAGAACTAATACAATCGGCATAACGGACTGATCTGGGGATATCGTTTTATAAAACAATATACATTAATATCGAGATGGCGAATTCGAAAATCTGGCAATGGTCAGTGAGTACACCTGTTCTTTTCCGAAAGAGTTGTATTAATTCTTGTTAATGTGATAAAACAGATCTTCATTTCGCTCCATTTCATATATAATTGATAAAATTCGTCTCGATGGTCTTTTTTTAGCTCGACAAACGCCCTCTGAAATGAAAACTTCTGAATTCTTTTCATGAATTTTAAACGAAGAAAAGAATAATCGAGTCTCCTACGTCACATACACATGATCAGGCCACCGAACAGTGTACGCGTGAGTCTCCTATGTCACGTACACATGATCAGGCCACCGAGCAGCGAGTCTCCTACGTCACATACACATGATCAGGCCACCGAACAGTGTACGCGTGAGTCTCCAATGGCACATACACATGATCAGGCCCCCGAGCAGTGTACGTGTGAGTCTCCTACGTCACATACACATGATCAGGACACCGAACAGTGTACGCGTGAGTCTCCTATGTCACGGACACATGATCAGGCCACCGAGCAGTGTACGCTTGAGTCTCTTACGTTACATACACATGATCAGGCCACCGAGCAGTGTACGCGTGAGTCTCCAATGGCACATACACATGATCAGGCCACCGAGCAGTGTACGCCTGAGTCTCTTACGTTACATACACATGATCAGGCCACCGAGCAGTGTACGCGTGAGTCTTCTATGTCACGTACACATGATCAGGCCGCCGAGCAGTGTACGCGTGAGTCTCCAATGTCACATACACCTGATCAGGCCACCGAGCAGTGTACGTGTGAGTCTCTTACGTCACGTACACATGATCAGGCCACCGAACAGTGTATGCGTGAGTCTTCTATGTCACGTACACATGATCAGGCCACCGAGCAGTGTTCGCGTGAGTCTCCTGTCAGGTACACATGATCGGGCAACCGAACAGTATACGCGTGAGTCTCCTACGTCACGTACACATGATAAGGCCACCGAGCAGTGTACGAGTGAGTCTCTTACGTCATGTACACATGATCCCTATGTCACGTACACATGATCAGGCCACCGAGCGGTGTTCGCGTGAGTCTCCTGTCAGGTACACATGATCGGGAAACCGAACAGTATACGCGTGAGTCTCCTATGTCACGTACCCATAATCAGGCCACCGAGCAGTGTACGCGTGAGTCTCCAAAGTCACATACACATGATCAGGCCAACGAGCAGTGTACGTGTGAATCTCCTATGTCTCTTACGTCACGTCCACATGATCAGGCCATTGAGCAGTGTACGAGTGAGTCTCATACGTCACGTACACATGATCAGGCCATTGAGCAGTGTATGAGTGAGTCTCCTACGTCACGTACACATAATCAGGCCACCGAGCAGTGTACGCGTGAGTCTCCAAAGTCACATACACATGATCAGGCCAACGAGCAGTGTACGTGTGAATCTCCTATGTCACGTACACATGATAAGGCTACCGAGCAGTGTACGCGTGAGTCTCAAACGTCACGTACACATGATCAGGCCGCCAAGCAGTGTACGCTTGAGACTCCTACGTCACGTACACATGATCAGGCCCCCGAACAGTGTACGCGTGAGTCTCCTACGTCACGTACAGATGATCAGGTCACCGAGCAGTGTACGCGTGAGACTCCTACGTCACGTACACATGATCAGGCCAACGAGCAGTGTACGTGTGAATCTCCTATGTCACGTACACATGAAAAGGCTACCGAGCAGTGTACGCGTGAGTCTCAAACGGCACGTACACATGATCAGGCCACCGAGCAGTGTACGAGTGAGTCTCCTACGTCACATACACATGATCAGGCCACCAAGCAGTGTACGCGTGAGTCTCCTACCTCAGGTACACATGATCAGGCCACCGATCAGTGTACGAGTGAGTCTCCTACGTCACATACACATGATCAGGCCACCAAGCAGTGTACGCGTGAGTCTCCTACCTCAGGTACACATGATCAGGCCACCGATCAGTGTACGCGTGAGGCTCCTACGTCACGTACACATGATCAGGCCCCCGAGCAGTGTTCGCGTGAGTCTCCTGTCAGGTACACATAATCGGGCAACCGAACAGTATACGCGTGAGTCTCCTACGTCACGTACAGATGATCAGGCCACCGAGCAGTGTAAGAGTGAGTCTCCTACGTCACGTACACACACGTACAAATGATCAGGCCACCGAGCAGTGTTCGCGTCAGTCTCCTGTCAGGTACACATGATCGGGAAACCGAACAGTATACGCGTGAGTCTCCTATGTCACGTACCCATAATCAGGCCACCGAGCAGTGTACGCCTGAGTCTCTTACGTTACATACACATGATCAGGCCACCGAGCAGTGTACGCTTGAGCGTCCTACGTCACGTACACATGATCAGGTCACCGAGCAGTGTACGCGTGAGTCTCCAAAGTCACATACACATGATCAGGCCAACGAGCAGTGTACGCGTGAGTCTCCTATGTCACGTACACATAATCAGGCCACCGAACAGTGTACGCGTGAGTGTCCTACGTCATGTACACATGATCAGGCCAACGAGCAGTGTACGAGTGAGTCTCCTACGTCACGTACACATGATCAGGCCGCCAAGCAGTGTACGCTTGAGTCTCCTACGTCACGTACACATGATCAGGCCACCGAGCAGTGTACGCGTGAATCTCCAAAGTCACATACACATGATCAGGCCAACGAGCAGTGTACGCGTGAATCTCCTATGTCACGTACACATGATCAGGCCACCGAGCAGTGTACGCGTGAATCTCCAAAGTCACATACACATGATCAGGCCAACGAGCAGTGTACGTGTGAATCTCCTATGTCACGTACACATGATAAGGCTACCGAGCAGTGTACGCGTGAGTCTCCTACGTCATGTACATATACACATGATCAGGCCACCGAGCAGTGTACGGGTGAGTCTCCTATGTCACGTACACATGATCAGGCCACCGAGCAGTGTATGCGTGAGTCTCCTACGTCATGTACATTTACACATGATCAGGCCACCGAGCAGTGTACCCGTGAGTCTCCTACGTCACGTACACATAATCAGGCCACCGAGCAGTGTACGCGTGAGTCTCCAATGTCACATACACATGATCAGGCCACCGATCAGTGTACGCGTGAGTCTCCTACGTCACGTACACATGATCATGCCAACGAGCGGTGTACGCGTGAGTCTCCTATGTCACGTACACATGATCAGGCCACCGATCAGTGTACGCGTGAGTCTCCTATGTCACGTACACATAATCAGGCCACCGAGCAGTGTACGCCTGAGTCTCTTACGTAACGTAAACATGATCAGGCCACCGAGCAGTGTACGTGTGAATCTCCTATGTCACGTACACATAATCAGGCTACCGGGCAGTGTACGCCTGAGTCTCTTACGTAACGTACACATGATCAGGCCACCGAGCAGTGTACGGGTGAGTCTCCAATGTCACGTACACATGATCAGGACACCGAGCAGTGTACGCCTGATTCTCTTACGTAACGTAAACATGATCAGGCCTCCGAGCAGTGTACGTGTGAATCTCCTATGTCATGTACACATGATCAGGCCACCGAACAGTGTACGCGTGCGTCTCCTATGTCACGTACACATGATAAGGCCACCGATGAGTGTACGCGTGATTCTCCTATGTCACGTACACATAATCACGAGCAGTGTACGCGTGAGTCTCCAACGTCACATACACATGATCAGGCCACCGAACAGTGTACGCGTGCGTCTCCTATGTCACGTACACATGACCAGGCCACCGATGAGTGTACGCGTGATTCTCCTATGTCACGTACACATGATCCGGCCACCGAGCAGTGTACGCGCGTGTCTCCTACGTCACGTACACATAATCAGGCCACCGAGCAGTTCACGCCTGATTCTTTCACGTAACGTAAACATGATCAGGCCTCCGAGCAGTGTACGTGTGAATCTCCTATGGCACGTACACATGATAAGGCCAACGATCAGTGTACGTGTGAATCTCCTACGTCACGTACACATAATCAGGCCCCCGAGCAGTGTACGCGTGAGTATCCTATGTCACGTACACATGATAAGGCCACCGATGAGTGTACGCGTGATTCTCCTATGTCACGTACACATAATCAGGCCGCCGAGCAGTGTACGTGTGAATCTCCTATGTCACGCACACATGATAAGGCTACCGAGCAGTGTAGGCGTGAGTCTCATACGTCACGGACACATGATCAGGCCACCGATTAGTGTAAGCGTGAGTCTCCTATGTCACGGACACATGATCAGGCCACCGAGCAGTGTGCGCGTGAGTCTCCTATGTCACGTACACATAATCACGAGCAGTGTACGCGTGAGTCTCCTATGTCACGTACACATGATCAGGCCACCGATGAGTGTACGCGTGAGTCTCTTATGTCACGTACACATGATCAGGCCACCGAGCAGTGTACGTGTGAATCTCCTATGTCACGTACACATGATCAGGCCACCGAGCAGTGTAAGCGTGAGTCTCCTATGTCACGTACACATGATCAGGCCACCGAGCAGTGTGCGCGTGAGTCTCCTTCGTCACGTACACACGTTCTAGCAGTTACGTGATTAATATTGTTATCGTTCACGTGCATTTCCAGACACTTACACGCATTTTCTTACACACTGTTTCCCGAAACAACATATGTATTTAGAGTACATAACTACATTGTATTTTACACCTTTGTGTACAGCTGAATCAATTTGTAGCATCGATTCGTCATTTTTTTACAGATATAACAATTATGTGAACATAAGCTTTAAAGCGTAGTAGATGTATTACCAACTCTTTACATATTTAACACTTGTGTGCACATACGCTTCATCGGTCATCTGATGAGTTGTTTGACTTTATCTAAAAAACTTAAATGAAGTCCCAACATTTTCACTTTCATCCTGTTACTTTAGTTATGATCAGTTACATGAAAATAGCAGAAATTCAAAACATTGTTTTCTAAACAAACAAAAAAGAAAAGTTAGACACAAAATATTGTGAACAATGATCCGCTTAACATGTCACAGCCGAAGTTTTGGCGTCCTGAAACAGTAGCGTTTTCATATTAGTGGTTAAAAGCCATAAAAACCGTGTTTCTAGATAAAGGAGCATTTAAGAAGTAAAAACAACTCAAAAGAAACATTCACGTCTATACACGCATTTAGTTCTGGGAAAGCCGCAGGAAAATGAAGCCAGGTCGTTCAACGAAAGATAACTCTTAAGATTCGATAACATTTTATAAGATCTCGGATTTAAAGTTGGATGAATCGTCATATATATACCGTCTCTGACAGTTTTCTTATTGCCTTTATTCTCCAATGTAAAAAAGGCACACATAGCCGATTGAGTGTCTGTGACTGTTAATACTAGCTGGCATCTAATCAGTCGCAGTTGTTGATGCATGTTGTTATTGTAGTGAACATAACCACTCAAATACACAATATACAGTATTTTATATATGTACTCACATTTGCTAAGGATCACTTTTATTTTTTAGTATATGTGAAAATAAATATTTTATTTGGTTTATACTGAGATTATTTCTGAAAAATTGATTGTTCTTTTAATCCATCAGCATGCAAAAAATCCAAAAATCGTAATTACAGTCGGAAAATGAGCCGCAGGAAAAGGGTTAAAATTGGTTACAACGAGGTATTTACTAAAAAACTTAAATTGAACAACCCTCATCCTAAATCAACAGAAACTAAGTACGCAGGTGACAAAAGTTTGACAAATGTGCATATTTAGTGCTAATTGACAATGAAAAATGGTATAAACCATTCATAAACTATGTGTTATGATATTCATGATTTAGTATGTGAGAATTCCTCCTATTTACTCGGCCATTGAGACGTCCTTGACCGAAGCGAACATTCCCTTGTGTGGCTTAGTGAAAATTTACGTGCGTAGATCTGTACGTGTATTTAAATTCTGAGCAAGTTTGGTACGAGCTTAAAATGGACGCTTCTCAGCTCCAGACGCCTTCCCAAAAGTGAAAGTCGCCAGAAAACACAACACCAAGTCCTAGCGTCCCTACTCAACCAAGACACAGGAGAAGAAACTCGTTTAGAG
>NW_018407171.1:1718-1862 GCF_002113885.1 Mizuhopecten yessoensis | reverse complement strand
GAATCATTTTGGACAAATGATGGACGAATTTTCATCAAATTCCAGAACAACCCCTCTAAAGTACTGATCAAATCCCGGAATGACCTGTACGAGAACCTGCCATCCCTGCGCTCCAATTCTAGGTGATGTGTTCCTCCACTTGTA
>NW_018407171.1:0-449 GCF_002113885.1 Mizuhopecten yessoensis | reverse complement strand
AAAACTATACAAACCAGTATTCAGGTGGGTTTTCTTTTTTTTCTTCAAGCTTTGTAAGTCTCACTTGTCAATATCATCATAATAATAGCACTTATACATATTGATATTATCTAATTATTATGTCAAACTGAATGTTTACCGCATTTACAGAAATCAATATGAACCTGTTTATGCATATATGTACTCTCCTTCTCTACTCACTATGTTTACCCAATTGTGATCCTGTACTGTTTTTATGCTACTTTGTCATGATAACTCTCGTCTATCTTCTCTTTATTCTTATATTCAATCCACTTCATACCATCTCCATGTGCTTCTTTCCCGAATACCTGTCCTATCCTGACCTCTATGACCCGTGTGACCCCACCCCCTCTGTTATTGCCGAGTGTGTAAACATGTACACGTATACCGATCGTCGTCAAACAACAGTGTTAGTTTTTGACGACTAT
>NW_018407170.1:14422-14924 GCF_002113885.1 Mizuhopecten yessoensis | reverse complement strand
ATTTACCACGTCTATTAATACACAATACATCTAAATCAAGAACATAAGTATTAACCTCTACGGATATACAACACACCTAGATCTAGAACATGAGTATTTACCACATTAAACTACTAAACAACACAACTAGATCTAAAACATGAGTATTTACCACTTCAACTTCTATACAACACACATGGAACTATAGCATGAGTGTTTACCACGTCTACGATTATACAACACACCTAGACCTAAACATGCGTAATCACCACGTCTACGACTATAAAACACACCTATATATATAACATGAGTATTTACCACGTCTACAACTATACAACAAACCTAGATCTATAACATGAGTATTTACCACGTATACAACTATACAACAAACCTAGATCTATAACATGAGTATTTACCTCGTATACAACTATACAACACACCGAGATCTAGAACATGCGTATTTACCACGTCTATTAATACACAATACATCTAAATCAAGAACATTAGTATTAACCTATTTTAT
>NW_018407170.1:12624-13221 GCF_002113885.1 Mizuhopecten yessoensis | reverse complement strand
CACGTGCACGACTATACAACACACCTATATATATATAACATGAGTTTTGACCACGTCTTCGACTATACCACACACCTATATCTAAAACATGAGTATTTACCACGTCTACGACTATACAACACACCTAGATCTATAACATGCGTATTTACTACGTCTACGACTATACAACACACTTAGATCTATAACATGAGTATTTACCACGTCTACGACTATACAATACACCTAGATTTAGAACATGCACATTTAACACGTATACGACTATAAAACACACCTAGATATATAACATGAGTATTTACCACATCTACGACTATAAAACAGACTTAGTTTTATAACATGAGTATTTACCACTTGCATGACTTTACAACACACCTAGATCTAGAATATAAATGTTTACCACGTTTACTACTATACAACACACCTAGATATATAACATGGGTATTTACCACGTCTACGACTATACAACACACCTAGATCTATAACATGCGTATTTACCACGTTTACTACTATACAACACACCTAGATATATAACATGGGTATTTACCACGTCTACGACTATACAACACACCTAGATCTATAACATGCGTATTTACCACGTCA
>NW_018407170.1:12059-12488 GCF_002113885.1 Mizuhopecten yessoensis | reverse complement strand
ACAACGTCTACTACTTTCCAACAGACCAAGATCTAGAGCATGCGTTTTTACCACGTCTACGATTATACAACACACCTAGATCGATAACATGGGTATTTACCACGTTTACTACTATACAACACAACTAGATCTATAACATGAGTGTTTACCACGTCTACGACTATACGACACACCTAGATCTATAACATGCGTGTTTACCACGTCTACGACTATACAACACACCTATATATAGAACATGAGTATTTACAACGTTTATTACTATACATCACAACTATATCTAAAACATGAGTATTTACCACGTCTACGACTATACACACACCTAGATCTAGAACATGAGTACTTACCACGTCTACGACTATACAACACACCTAGATCTAAAACATGAGTATTTACCAGGTCTAGGACTTTACAATACACCTACATCTAGAC
>NW_018407170.1:2092-11253 GCF_002113885.1 Mizuhopecten yessoensis | reverse complement strand
TACTACTATACAACACACCAAGATCTATAACATGTGTATTTACCATGTCTACTACTTTACAACACACCAAGATCTAGAACATGCGTAATTACCACGTCTACGATTGTATACAACACACCTACATGTAGATCTATAACATGAGTATTTACCACGTCTACGACCATACAACACACCTATATATATAACATGAGTATTTACCCCGTCTACGACTATACAACACTCCTAGATCTAGAATATGCGGATTTACCACGTCTACGACCATACAACACACCTATATATAGAACATGAGTATTTACAACGTTTACTACTCTACAACACAACTAGATCTAAAAAATGAGTATTTATCACGTCTTCGACTATACACACACCTAGATCTAGAACATGAGTATTTACCACGTCTACGAGTATACAACACACCTATATATATAACATGAGTATTTACCACGTCTACGACAATACAACACACCTAGATCTAAAACATGCGTATTTACCACGTGCACGACTTTACAACACACCTATAACTAGAACATGAGTATTTGTAACAGCTTGTTCACAAGACACTGGCTAACAGTGAACTATAGATCTTCATTGAACACATCATTTATGTTTTGTTATCTGAGATTTCCTCGACATGGAAATGTGTTGATGTATTGAACCAATGCGTATTTAACCATGTCCTGTCACGGCCATCAACTGTGTCCTAAACAGACTGTTATAATGTCCTTTACATTCTCACCACCACCCAATCACCACATATAGTACTATACAACACACCTAGATCTAAAACATGAGTATTTACCACGTCTACGACTATACAACACACCTAGACCTAAACATGCGTAATCACCACGTCTACGACTATAAAACACACCTATATACATGTATATAACATGCGTATTTACCACGTCTACAAATATACAACAAACCTAGATCTATAACATGAGTATTTACCACGTATACAACTATACAACACACCTAGATCTAGAACATGCGTATTTACCACGTCTATTAATACACAATACATCTAAATCAAGAACATTAGTATTAACCTCTTTTATTCCTATACAACTCACCTAGATTTAGAACATGCGTATTTACCACGTCTATTAATACACAATACATCTAAATCAAGAACATTAGTATTAACCTCTTTTATTCCTATACAACCCACCTAGATCTAGAACATGCGTATTTACCATGTCTACGACTATACAACACACCTAGATCTATAACATGAGTATTTACCACGTCTACGACTATACAACACACCAAGATCTAGAACATGCGTATTTACCACGTCTATTAATACACAATACATCTAAATCAAGAACATTAGTATTAACCTCTTTTATTCCTATACAACCCACCTAGATCTAGAACATGCGTATTTACCACGTTTACTACTATACAACACACCTAGATCGAGAACATGAATATTTACCACGTCTACGACTATACAACACACCTATACATAGAACATGAGTATTTACAACGTTTATTACTATACCACAGACCAAGATCTAAAACATGGGTATTTACCACGTCTACGACTATACACACACCTAGATCTAGAACAGGAGTATTTACCACGTCTACGACTTTACAACACACCTATATCTAGAATATAAGTGTTTACCATGTTTACTACTATACATCACACCTAGATCTATAACATGTGTATTTACCACGTCTACTACTTTACAACACACCAAGATCTAGAACATGCGTATTTACCACGTCTACGATTATACAACACACCTAGATCAATAACATGAGTATTTACCATGTTTACTACTATACAACACACCTACATCTATAACATGAGTACTTACCACGTCTGCAACTATACAACACACCTGGATCTAGAATATGCGTATTTACCACCTTTACGATAATACAACACACCTAGATCGATTAAATGAGTATTTACCACGTTTACTACTATACAAAACACCTAGATCTATAACATGAATACTTACCACGTCTACAACTATACAACACACCTAGATATATAACATGCGTATTTGCCACGTCTACGACTATACAATACACCTAGATCTATATCATGAGTATTTACCACTTGCACGACTTTACAACACACCTAGATCTTGAATATAAATGTTTACCACGTTTACTACTATACAACACACCTAGATATATAACATGAGTATTTACAACGTCTACTACTTTCCAACAGACCAAGATCTAGAGAATGCGTATTTACCACCTCTACGATTGTACAACACACCTAGATCTATAACATGAGTGTTTACCACGTCTACGACTATACGACACACCTAGATCTATAACATGCGTATTTACCACATTTACTACTATACAACACACCTAGATATATAACATGAGTGTTTACCACGTCTACGACTATACAACACACCTAGATCTATAACATGGGTGTTTACCACGTCTACGACTATACAACACACCTATATATAGAACATGAGTATTAACAACGTTTATTACTATACAACACAACTATATCTAAAACATGAGTATTTACCACGTCTACGACTATACACACACCTAGATCTAGAACATGAGTACTTACCACGTCTACGACTATACAACACACCTAGATCTAAAACATGAGTATTTATCAGGTCTAGGAATATACAACACACCTAGATCTAAAACATGAGTATTTACCACGTCTACGACTATACAATATACCTAGATTTAGAACATGCACATTTAACACGTATACGACTATAAAACAAACCCTTGATATATAACATGAGTATTTACCACGTCTACTATTATACAACACACCTAGATATATAACATGAGTATTTACCACTTGCACGACTTGACAACACACCTAGATCTAGATTATAAATGTTAACCACGTTTACTACTATACAACACGCCTAGATCTATAACATGTGTATTTACCACGTCTACTACTTTACAACACACCAAGATCTAGAACATGGGTATTTATCACGTCTACGTTTATACAACACACCTAGATCGATAACATGAGTATTTACCACGTCTACTACTATACAACACACCTATATATAGAACATGAGTATTTAAAAAGTGCACGACTTTACAACACACCTAGATCTAGAACATGAATATTTACCACGTCTACGACTATACAACACACCTATACATAGAACATGAGTATGTACAACGTTTATTACTATACAACACAACAAGATCTAAAACATGAGTATTTACCACGTCTACGACTATACAACACACCTAGATCTAAAACATGCGTATTTACCACGTGCACGGCTTTACAACACACTTAGATCTAGAACATGAGTATTTACCACGTCTACGACTATACAACACACCTAGATATAAAACATGAGTATTTACCAGGTCTACGACCTTACATTACACCTACATCAAGAACATGAGTATTTACCACGTCTACGACTATACAATACACCTAGATTTAGAACCTGCACATTTAACACGTTTACGACTATAAACCACACCTAGATATATAACATGAGTATTAACCTCTTGCACGACTTTACAACACACCTAGATCTAGAATATAAGTGTTTACCACGTTTACTACTATACATCACACCTAGATCTATAACATGTGTATTTACCACGTCTACTACTTTACAACACACCAAGATCTAGAACATGCGTATTTACCACGTCTACGATTATACAACACACCTAGATCAATAACATGAGTATTTACCATGTTTACTACTATACAACACACCTAGATCTATAACATAAGTATTTACCACGTCTACGACTATACAACACACCTAGATCTAGAATATGCGTATTTACCACGTATACGAAAATACAACACACCTAGATCTAGAATATAAATGTTTACCACGTTTACAAATATACAACACACCTAGATATATAACATGAGTATTTACCACGTCTACGACTATACAACACACCTATATATAGAACATGAGTATTTACAACGTTTATTAGTATACAACACAACTATATCTAAAACCTGAGAATATACCACGTCTACGACTATACGACACACCTAGATCTATAACATCAGCACTTACCACGTCTACAACTATACAACCCACCTAGATCTAGAATATGCGTATTTACTACGTATACGAAAATACAACACACCTAGATATAGAACATGAGTATTTACAACGTTTATTAGTATACAACACAACTATATCTAAAACCTGAGAATTTACCACGTCTACGACTATACAACACACCTAGATATAGAACATGAGTATTTACAACGTTTATTACTATACAACACAACTATATCTAAAACCTGAGAATTTACCACGTCTACGACTATACGCTCACCTAGATCTAGAACATGAGTACTTACCACGTCTACGACTATACAACACACCTAGATCTAAAACATGAGTATTTACCAGGTCTAGGACTATACAATACACCTAGATCGATAACATGAGTATTTACCACGTTTACTACTATACAACACAACTAAATCTATAACATGAGTATTTACTACTTGCACGACTTTACAACACACCTAGATCTAGAATATAGATGTTTACCACGTTTACTACTATACAACACACCTAGATCTATAACATGTGTATTTACCACGTCTACTACTTTACAACACACCAAGATCTAGAACATGCGTATTTATCACGTCTACGATTAAACAACACACCAAGATCGATAACATGAGTATTTACCACGTTTACTACTATACAACACACCTAGATCTAAAACATGCGTATTTACCACGTGCACGGCATTACAACACACTTAGATCTAGAACATGAGTATTTATCACGTCTTCGACTATACAACACACCTAGATCTAGAATATAGATGTTACCACGTTTACTACTATACAACACAACTAAATCTATAACATGAGTATTTACTACTTGCACGACTATACAACACACCTAGATATAAAACATGAGTATTTACCAGGTCTACGACCTTACAATGCACCTACATCTAGATCATGAGTACTTACCACGTCTACGACTATACAACCCACCTAGATCTATAACATGCGTATTTACCACATTTACTACTATACAACACACCTAGATCTATAACATGATTATTTACCACTTGCACGACTTTACAACACCCCTAGATCGATAACATGAGTATTTACCACTTGCACGACTTGACAACACACCTAGATCTAGATTATAAATGTTAACCACGTTTACTACTATACAACACACCTAGATCTAGAATATAAGTGTTTACCATATATAACATGAGTATTTACCACTTCTACGACTATACAACACACCTAGATCAATAACATGAGTATTTACCATGTTTACTACTATACAACACACCTAGATCGAGAACATGAATATTTACCACGTCTACGACTATACAACCCACCTAGATCTATAACATGCGTATTTACCACATTTACTACTATACAACACACCTAGATATAAAACATGAGTATTTACCAGGTCTACGACCTTACAATAAACCTACATCTAGATCATGAGTACTTACCACGTCTACGACTATACAACCCACCTAGATCTATAACATGCGTATTTACCACGTTTACTACTATACAACACAACTAAATCTATAACATGAGTATTTACTACTTGCACGACTATACAACACACCTAGATCAATAACATGAGTATTTACCATGTTTACTACTATACAACACACCTATACACACACCTAGATCTAGAACATGAGTACTTACCACGTCTACGACTATACAACCCACCTAGATCTATAACATGCGTATTTACCACATTTACTACTATACAACACACCTAGATCGAGAACATGAATCTTTACCACGTCTACGACTATACACACACCTAGATCTAGAACATGAGTATTTATCACGTCTTCGACTATACAACACACCTAGATCTAGAATATAAGTGTTTACCATATATAACATGAGTATTTACCACTTGCACGACTTGACAACACACCTAGATCTAGATTATAAATGTTAACCACGTTTACTACTATACAACACACCTAGATCGAGAACATGAATCTTTACCACGTCTACGACTATACAACCCACCTAGATCTATAACATGCGTATTTACCACATTTACTACTATACAACACACCTATACACACACCTAGATCTAGAACAGGAGTATTTACCACCTCTACGACTATACAACACACCCAGATCTAAAACATGCGTATTTACCACGTGCACGGCATTACAACACACTTAGATCTAGAACATGAGTATTTATCACGTCTTCGACTATACAACACACCTAGATCTATAACATGCGTGTTTACCACGTCTACGACTATACAACCCACCTAGATCTATAACATGCGTATTTACCACATTTACTACTATACAACACACCTAGATCTAAAACAAGCGTATTTACCACGTGCACGACTTCACAACACACCTAGATCTAGAACAGGAGTATTTACCACCTCTACGACTATACAACACACCCAGATCTAAAACATGCGTATTTACCACGTGCACGACTTCACAACACACCTAGATCTAGAACAGGAGTATTTACCACCTCTACGACTATACAACACACCCAAGATCTATAACATGTGTATTTACCACGTCTTCTACTTTACAACACACCAAGATCGAGAACATGCGTATTTATCACGGCTACGATTAAACAACACACCAAGATCGATAACATTAGTATTTACCACGTTTACTACTACACAACACACCTAGATCTATAACATGAGTACTTACCACGTCTACGGCTATACAATACACCTAGATTTAGGGCATTCACATTTAACACGTATACGACTATAAAACACACCTAGATATATAATAAAAGTATTTACCACTTGCACGACTTGACAACACACCTAGATCTAGATTATAAATGTTAACCACGTTTACTACTATACAACACCCCTAGATCTATAACATGTGTATTTCCCACGTCTACTCCTTTACAACACACCAAGATCTACAACATGCGTATTTATCACGTCTACGATTAGACAACACACCAAGATCGATAACATTAGTATTTACCACGTTTACTACTACACAACACACCTAGATCTATAACATGCGTATTTACCACATTTACTACTATACAACACACCTAGATCGAGAACATGAATCTTTACCACGTCTACGACTATACACCACACCTAGATCTATAACATGAGTATTTACCACTTGTACGACTTGACAACACACCTAGATCTAGATTATAAATGTTAACCACGTTTACTACTATACAACACGCCTAGATCTATAACATGTGTATTTCCCACGTCTACTCCTTTACAACACACCAAGATCTACAACATGCGTATTTATCACGTCTACGATTATACAACACACCTAGATCAATAACATGAGTATTTACCATGTTTACTACTATACAACACACCTATACACACACCTAGATCTAGAACATGAGTACTTACCACGTCTACGACTATACAACCCACCTAGATCTATAACATAAGTATTTACGACGTCTACGACTATACAACACACCTATACATAGAACATGCGTATTTACAACGTTTATTACTATACAACACAACAAGATCTAAAACATGAGTATTTCCCACGTCTACGACTATACACACACCTAGATCTAGAACATGAGTATTTATCACGTCTTCGACTATACAACACACCTAGATCTAAAACAAGCGTATTTACCACGTGCACGACTTCACAACACACCTAGATCTAGAACAGGAGTATTTACCACCTCTACGACTATACAACACACCCAAGATCTATAACATGTGTATTTACCACGTCTACTACTTTCCAACACACCAAGATCTAGAACATGCGTATTTATAACGTCTACGATTAAACAACACACCAAGGTCGATAACATGAGTATTTACCACTTGTACGACTTGACAACACACCTAGATCTAGATTATAAATGTTAACCACGTTTACTACTATACAACACAACTAAATCTATAACATGAGTATTTACTACTTGCACGACTATACAACACACCTAGATCTAAAAAAAGCGTATTTACCACGTGCACGACTTTACAACACTTTACAACACACCTAGATCTAGAATATAAGTGTTTACCATATATAACATGAGTATTTACCACTTGTACGACTTGACAACACACCTAGATCTAGATTATAAATGTTAACCACGTTTACTACTATACAACACACCTAGATCTAAAAAAAGCGTATTTACCACGTGCACGACTTTACAACACTTTACAACACACCTAGATCTAGAATATAAGTGTTTACCATATATAACATGAGTATTTACCACTTGTACGACTTGACAACACACCTAGATCTAGATTATAAATGTTAACCACGTTTACTACTATACAACACAACTAAATCTATAACATGAGTATTTACTACTTGCACGACTTTACAACACGCCTAGATCTAGAATATAGATGTTACCACGTTTACTACTATACAACACAACTAAATCTATAACATGAGTATTTACTACTTGCACGACTTTACAACACGCCTAGATCTAGAATATAGATGTTACCACGTTTACTACTATACAACACGCCTAGATCTATAACATGTGTATTTACCACGTCTACTACTTTCCAACACACCAAGATCTAGAACATGCGTATTTACCATGTCTACGATTATACAACACTTACCAGGTCTACGACCTTACAATACACCTACATCTAGAACATGAGTACTTACCACGTCTACGGCTATACAATACACCTAGATTTAGGGCATGCACATTTAACACGTATACGACTATAAAACACACCTAGATATATAACAAAAGTATTTACCACTTGCACGACTTTACAACACACCTAGATCTAGAATATAAATGTTTACCACGTTTACTACTATACAACTAACCTAGATCTATAACATGTGTATTTACCACGTCTACTACTTTACAACACACCAAAATCTAGAACATGCGTTTTTATCACGTCTACGATTATACAACACACCTAGATCGATAACATGAGTATTTACCACGTTTACTACTATACAACACATCTAGATCTATAACATAAGTATTTACCACGTCTACGACTATACAACACACCTAGATCTAGAACATGCGTATTTACCACTTCTACGACTATACCACACACCTATATATAGAACATGAGTATTTACAACGTGCACGACTTTACAACACACCTACATCTAGAACATGAATATTTACCACGTCTAA
>NW_018407170.1:0-449 GCF_002113885.1 Mizuhopecten yessoensis | reverse complement strand
TTTACTACTATACATCACACCTAGATCTATAACATGTGTATTTACGCCGTCTACTACTTTACAACACACCAAGATCTAGAACATGCGTATTTACCACGTATGCGATTATACAACACACCTAGATCTAGAACATGAATATTTACCACGTCTACGACTATACAACACACCTATACATAGAACATGCGTATTTACAACGTTTATTACTATACAACACAACAAGATCTAAAACATGAGTATTTACCACGTCTACGACTATACACACACCTAGATCTAAAACATGAGTATTTACCAGGTCAACGACCTTACAATACACCTACATCTAGAACATGAGTATTTACCACGTCTACGGCTATACAATACACCTAGATTTAGAACATGCACATTTAACACGAATACGACTATAAAACACACCTAGATCTATAACATGTGTATTTACCACGTCTACTACT
>NW_018407169.1:2109-2591 GCF_002113885.1 Mizuhopecten yessoensis | reverse complement strand
TTTGAACAACATAAGTCATCTGATGAAAACCTCCACCATGTAAGTCTCATTATGGTTCTAATTCACTGCGTTCAACCAAACATAAAGCATTTATCATATAAAACTCGACACCTATGTATAGGAGTGGCCTTCGACGGTCAGCTATTTTATTTAAGGAAAGGGTACATGAAAATACAAAGGGGACGTGCCCGTTCCTTCTTCCCTTCTCTTTTCTCTTCGTCCTGAATCTGGTTCCTTGCAGATACTAGGAAATCCTGTTCCAGAATCTTTCCTGGAGTTCGTGCCTGTCTCAAGGAGAAAAGGGAAATTTCATAATTCTATGATTTAACAAAAAAGAAATATAATTTCTTCAAGTAAACAGCTGAACCTTCAAGACTCAAATGACTATATATGTAAGCCTCAAACAACATTGATTACTCTATAGAGACCTGTGTTGCACTAACACGTGTGGTTACACGTTACCCGTCCCGCCTCACGTGGGA
>NW_018407169.1:0-448 GCF_002113885.1 Mizuhopecten yessoensis | reverse complement strand
GGGCCTCAGTACAGGGTACAGTGTCAGGTTTGAGTCCATTCTGCCGCGTTCCTATGGTGCCATCCTCTACTGTACTGTAGGTAAGTTGGTAAATTCAAACATCTGTACATTTCAGTGTTTCATATGAAAATAGAATGGACCAATTTTTGACAACAGATTTGATTAAAGAAAAAACAACAGACAACTGGAAGAAGAGCTAACTGGAAAAAAATAAAATAAAAAACCCACCTTAAATCTCTATATTTTATTTGATTTCTACTGTATGATTTGTTTAAACCCCTTCACTTATGTCCAATTTGCAATATCAGCAACATATTGGCATCCATGTACTATTCAATTTTATATTAAAGAAACAGATACTAACCAAGAACAAAATAATCAGCTGTAATTGAGTATTTTATATGAGGGAAGCTAATTTAATTGTCATTATAATGTTTTATGAATAGAA
>NW_018407168.1:14928-15928 GCF_002113885.1 Mizuhopecten yessoensis | reverse complement strand
CAGGTCTTTTTGAGGAGTTTTGTCATTTGTCTTGTTAGTGTTCAGATCTTTTTGAGGATTTTTTTTGTCATTTGTCTTGTAAGTGTTTAGGTCTTTTTAAGGAGTTTTGTCATCTGTCTAGGTCTTTTTGAGGAGTTTTGTCATTTGTCTTGTTAGTGTTTAGGTCTTTTTGAGGAGTTTTGTCATTTGTCTTGCTAGGGGTCAGGTCTTTTTGAGGAGTTTTGTCATTTGTCTTGTTAGTGTTTAGGTCTTTTTGAGGAGTTTTGTCATTTGTCTTGTAAGTGTTTAGGTCTTTTAAAGAGTTTTGTCATTTGTCTTGTTAGTGTTCAGGTCTTTTTGAGGAGTTTTGTCATTTGTCTTGTAAGTGTTTAGGTCTTTTTGAGGAGTTTTGTCATTTGTCTTGCTAGGGTTCAGGTCTTTTTGAGGAGTTTTGTCATTTGTCTTGTTAGTGTTAGGTCTTTTAAAGAGTTTTGTCATTTGTCTTGTTAGTGTTCAGGTCTTTTTAAGGAGTTTTGTCATTTGTCTTGTTAGTGTTCAGGTCTTTTTGAGGAGTTTTGTAATTTGTCTTGTTAGTCTTCAGGTCTTTTAGAGGAGTTTTGTCATTTGTCTTGTTAGTGTTGAGGTCTTTTTAAGGAGTTTTGTAATTTGTCTTGTTAGTGTTCAGGTCTTTTAGAGGAGTTTTGTCATTTGTCTTGTTAGTGTTGTGGGTCTTTTTAAGGAGTTTTGTAATTTGTCTTGTTAGTCTTCAGGTCTTTTAGAGGAGTTTTGTCATTTGTCTTGTTAGTGTTTAGGTCTTTTTAAGGAGTTTTGTAATTTGTCTTGTTAGTGTTGAGGTCTTTTTAAGGAGTTTTGTCATTTGTCTTGTTAGTGTTCAGGTCTTTTTGAGGAGTTTTGTAATTTGTCTTGTTAGTGTTCAGGTCTTTTAGAGGAGTTTTGTCATTTGTCTTGTTAGTGTTGTGGGTCTTTTTAAGGAGTTTTGTAATTTGTCTTGTTAGTGTTG
>NW_018407168.1:0-448 GCF_002113885.1 Mizuhopecten yessoensis | reverse complement strand
AATGTTATATACTGTATCTACCCTAACCAACACACTGTAAATGTTGTATACCATATCTACCCTAAACAACACACTGTAAATGTTATCTATCATATCTACCCTAACCAACACACTGTAAATGTTATCTACAGTATCTTCCCTAACCAACACACTGTCAATGTTATATACTGTATCTACCCTAAACAACCCACTGTCAATGTTATATACTGTATCTACCCTAAACAACCCACTGTCAATGTTATATACTGTATCTACCCTAACCAACACACTGTAAATGTTATATACTGTATCTACCCTAACTAACACACTGTCAATGTTATATACCATATCTACCCTAAACAACACACTGTCAATGTAATCTACCATATCTACCCTAACTAACACACAGTCAATGTTATATACTGTATCTACCCTAAACAACACACTGTCAATGTTATATACTGTATCT
>NW_018407167.1:11127-12333 GCF_002113885.1 Mizuhopecten yessoensis | reverse complement strand
GTAGGATTTAGAGTTGTTGTATTGATCACAGGTGTACTTTGGTACTGTATAGGATTTAGAGTTTTTGATCACAGCTGTACTTAGGTTCTGTATAGGATTTAGAGTTGTTGCATTGGTCACAGCTGTACTTTGGTACTGTATAAGATTTAGAGTTGTTGTATTGATCACAGCTGTACTTTGGTACTGTGTAGAATTTAGAGTTGTTGTATTGATCACAGCTGTAGTTTGGTACGGTATAGGATTTAGAGTTGATGTATTGATCACAGCTGTGCTTTGGTACTGTGTAGGATTTAGAGTTGTTGTATTGGTCACAGTTGTACTTTGGTACTGTGTAGGATTTAGAGTTATTGTATTGATCACAGCTGTACCTTGGTACTGTGTAGGATTTAGAGTAATTGATCACAGCTGTACTTTAGTATTGTGTAGGATTTAGAGTTATTGATCACAGCTGTACTTTGGTTCTGTATAGGATTTAGAGTTGTTGTATTGGTCACAGTTGTACTTTGGTACAGTGTAGGATTTAGAGTTATTGTATTGATCACAGCTGTACCTTGGTACTGTGTAGGATTTAAATTATTGATCACAGCTGTACTTTGGTATTGTGTAGGATTTAGAGTTATTGATCACAGCTGTACTTTGGTACTGTATAGGATTTAGAGTTGTTGATCACAGCTGTACTTTGGTACTGTGTAGGATTTAGAGTGGTTGTATTGGTCACAGCTGTACCTTGGTACTGTATAGGATTTAGAGTTGTTGATCACAGCTGTACTTTGGTACTGTGTAGGATTTATAGTTATTGATCACAGTTGTACTTTGATACTGTATAGGATTTAGAGTTGTTGTATTGGTCACAGCTGTACTTTGGTACTGTATAGGATTTAGAGTTATTGATCACAGCGGTACTTTGGTACTGTATAGGATTTAGAGTTATTGATCACAGCGGTACTTTGGTACTGTGTAGGATTTAGAGTTGTTGTATTGATCACAGATGTACTTTGGTACTGTATAGGATTCAGAGTTATTGTATTGATCACAGCTGTACTTTGGTAGTGTATAGGATTTAGAGTTGTTGTATTGATCACAGCTGTACTTTGGTACTGTATAGGATTTAGAGTTATTGATAACAGCTGTGCTTTGGTACTGTATAGAATTTAGAGTTGTTGTATTGATCACAGCTGTACTTTGGTACTGTATATGATTTAGAGT
>NW_018407167.1:6043-7035 GCF_002113885.1 Mizuhopecten yessoensis | reverse complement strand
TAGGATTTAGAGTTGTTGTATTGATTACAGCTGTACTTTGGTACTATATAGGATTTAGAGTTATCGTATTGGTCACAGTTGTACTTTGGTACTGTGTAGGATTTAGAGTTATTGACCACAGCTGTAATTTGGTACTGTGTAGGATTTAGAGTTGTTGTATTGATCACAGTTGTACTTTAGTACTGTGTAGGATTTAGAGTTGTTGTATTGGTCACAGTTGTACCTTGGTACTGTATAGGATTTAGAGTTATTGATCACAGCTGTACATTGGTACTGTGTAGGATTTAGAGTTGTTGTATTGGTCACAGTCGTACTTTGGTACTGTATAGGATTTAGAGTTATTGATCACAGCTGTATATTGGTACTGTGTAGGATTTAGAGTTGTTGTATTAATCACAGTTGTACTTTGGTACTGTGTAGGATTTAGAGTTATCGTATTGGTCACAGTTGTACTTTGGTACTGTATAGGATTTAGAGTTATTGATCACAGCTGTACTTTGGTTCTGTGTAGAATTTAGAGTTGTTGTATTGATCACAGCTGTACTTTGGCACTGTATAGGACTTAGAGTTATTGATCACAGCTGTACATTGGTACTGTGTAGGATTTAGAGTAATTGATCACAGCTGTATTTTGGTACTGTATAGGATTTAGCTTTGTTGTATTGATCATAGCTGTACTTTGGCACTGTATAGGATTTAGAGTTGTTGTATTAATCACAGTTGTTCTTTGGTACTGTGTAGGATTTAGAGTTATCGTATTGGTCACAGCTGTACTTTGGTACTGTGTAGGATTTAGAGTAATTGATCACAGCTGTATTTTGGTACTGTATAGGATTTAGATTTGTTGTATTGATCATAGCTGTACTTTGGTACTATATAGGATTTAGAGTTATCGTTTTGCTCACAGCTGTATTTTGGTATTGTGTAGGATTTAGAGTTATTGATCACAGCTGTACTTTGGTTCTGTATAGGATTTAGAGTTTTTGTACTGA
>NW_018407167.1:2169-2785 GCF_002113885.1 Mizuhopecten yessoensis | reverse complement strand
GTTATTGATCACAGCTGTACTTTGGTACTGTGTAGGATTTAGATTCATTGCTCACAGCTGTACTTTGGTACTGTGTAGGATTTAGAGTTATTGATCACAGCTGAACTTTGGTACTGTGTAGAATTTAGAGTTATTGCTCATAGCTGTACTTTGGTACTGTATAGGATTTAGAGTTGTTGTATTGGTCACAGCTGTACTTTGGTACTGTATAGGATTTAGAGTTATTGTATTGGTCACAGTTGTACTTTGGTACTGTGTAGAATTTAGAGTTATTGCTCATAGCTGTACTTTGGTACTGTGTAGGATTTAGAGTTATTGATCACAGCTATACTTTGGTACTGTATAGGATTTAGAGTTGTTGTATTGGTCACAGCTGTACTTTGGTACTATATAGATATAGAGTTGTTGTATTGATCACAGCTGTACCTTGGTACTGTGTAGGATTTAGAGTTGTTGTATTGATCACAGCTGTACTTTGGTACTGTATAGGATTTAGAGTTGTTGTATTGATCACAGCTGTACTTTGNTACTGTATAGGATTTAGAGGTATTGATCACAGCTGTACTTTGGTACCGTGTAGGATTTATAGTTGTTGTATTGTTCACAGCTGTACTTG
>NW_018407167.1:0-448 GCF_002113885.1 Mizuhopecten yessoensis | reverse complement strand
TGTACTTTGGTACTGTGTAGAATTTAGAGTTGTTGTATTGATCACGGCTTTTCTTTGGTACTATATAGGATTTAGAGTTGTTTTATTGATCACAGCTGTGCTTTGGTACGATCAGAGCTGTACTTTGGTATTGTGTAGGATTTAGAGTTATTGATCACAGCTGTACTTTTGTACTGTGTAGGATTTAGAGTTATTGATCACAGCTGTACTTTGGGACTGTGTAGGATTTAGAGTTGTTCTATTGATCACAGCTGTACTTTGGTACTGTGTAGAATTTAGAGTTGTTGTATTGATCACAGTTGTACTTTGGTACTGTGTAGGATTTAGAGTTGTTGTATTGGTCACAGTTGTACTTTGGTACTGTATAGGATTGAGAGATATTGATCACAGCTGTACTTTGGTATTGTGTAGGATTTGGAGTTGTTGTATTGGTCACAGCTGTACCTTG
>NW_018407166.1:17479-57051 GCF_002113885.1 Mizuhopecten yessoensis | reverse complement strand
TCCATTCCGTTTGTCAACTGAAACGCTGACACCCCTGTATATATACTACATGCATAGGGATACATGTACATGTATATTCCGTTGTACATAATGTCGGAAGATTGGACGGCCTAACGTGCACCGCCTTGGGGTAAGCTCGGACATAATGTCTGGTGAACATTCGGTCCACATTCTGCCCACGTTGGAAGTAGCATCACTATGACGTCAAAAAGCATACAACGTCATCGTAAAAAAGCGGAAATACTTGTAAATCAAATATTGGCGATATAATAGCACTCATCTAGATGACAATAATTCGATCTGCCGTCCATAATGGGATATTTTGGACCTCTATCTGTTTTTCCCCTTCAACTATCTTTATTAAGCTGTTGCGATGATACAAAACTCTAAACAAACAGAGCTTGTATTTATGTATTTCTATCTAGCTGTAATCACTCCAGTCCATTGTTCAAGGGACATTATTTTTGATTTAAATCATTTGATTTGTAAAGCAGTCTGTTTAAAAGTGATCATGACGTTTCATGCTGGGCAATCGTAATAATTCCAATCAAAACAGTCATCAGAGGATTATAAGACCCATATAGCTGATATGTTTCTTTTCTTATATAAACTGGACAACCAAATTAATGGCTTTCAACAATTTGAGATCATACATGATGGGCATCTCAGAATGTAATTGATCTAGTAACATTCGTCAATAGCAATGTCAGACACATTTTTTATTTATCTAGTAACATAGCTGTAGGAATAAAAATAAGCTAAATCAAAATAGTTTAAATAATGTGGTATGTATTCTAGCTGCAGACAATTCAAGTTGGCTTCAGTGAATGTATTGTCAACACTACGATGACGCGTGTTAACAGTGACGTCACAGTCGCGTCACAACATGTTGAGAACGTCAATTCGTATTGCTGGTATATATATATATATATATATATACGGACTTTCTAATACCAACTGATGATATTTACTTTAAGCTAAAAATAAATAACCAAGCGCAAGTACTACAGAGAAACAATTTTCAGTTAGAGAAAAATGAAAAGATAAAAATAATATGTAGGACATTGAAGGATTTCATCAGTAATATCGGCTCGTAAAAAATGAATTGTTACCGGATAAAAAAATCTGCCGGAGATACGAAAAAATATACCAGGTATTCATTAAAAATGTCAAATTAATAGTTTGTGCAAACAAAGAAAGTATATACAGTCATTGGGCAACGCGTGTTGCCGTTTTTTGCGACCCTGTTCGATCGGAAGGACGAACGTTTTTAAAGCCTTCATCTAGCATAGAATAAATTCACACTCATTTTCCCGCACTTTCCGTACATGTTTTGCCATAACGGCTCGCACTGAGAGTGCCTACTATTATCAGGTGGTTACTCTATTTCATTCAATGAATCAAAATGTATACAGTATAACTTTATTAAGCGTTCGCCTCTAAGTAACACTCATTTTATACTAAGTTTATGTATTGTGGCAAAGCCTTAAAAGAGCGTAGCTTTTGTTGATCTCTGATATTTACTGGTTCAGAATGCTGCTTTCAGAATGCGTTAAGATAAACTTTATTTAAAGTCAACAAGTTGAGAAATAACAATAAAACACAAGCTCTAATGAGATTAACGACATAACAATAGGGGAGACGGGGCAAGTTCGGCCTTTTTTATTATTAAAGTCTATTCTAGGAAGTATGACAGCACGTCCGTTTTTGAACATTATCTAACTTTTCCTGTCGGAAGATCGGAAGGCCGAACTAGCCCAACCATGGGGTAAGTTCGGACAGGCTTTCGGGTAAGTTCGGCCCCCATAGGAATCAGCTTAATTATGACGTCATACATCATGCAACATCAGATTTTACCGCCAATTTTACGACGTTTTATGTGTTAACTATAAGGGCAGACCTTGTCATGGTATGATTGGCCGAACCTGTTCAGGGTGATTGGCTTGGCTTTTATGTATTATCATTTAAAGCTGTCAGTGCATGTGTTACACGTTTGACTGTAAAAAAGTAACAATTCCGTTTCAAAAAGATCGCATAACTAGAAGCGAGATCATGATTTTCTTTCTACCCTCTCAAAAGACATTTTCTCCTGTTAAGTTATTTCACATTAGAGTTTTAGTCGCCATTTTTTTCGTTTAATGCCCAGCCAACTAAACTGCTAAGATCCTTAAGATGTAAATATTAGCTCAAAAACAAAAAAATATCAGGTGTGGCCGAACTTGCCCCGGTTTAACGTATGTAGATTTGTGTATCATTGATGATTAGTAAAAATGTATTCACAATATATTTTTAACATCAATGACGCCATTTTCTTCCAGTCAAAGCTAAAGTAGATATTAATTATTGTGCGTAACGTATATGATGGGTCGGGTGGCGCAGTGGATAGCGCGCTCGTCTTCACCAAGATGGCCGGATTCAATCCTGGTCACCTGCCCGAACACGCGGGTTTTCTCCGGATATTCCAGCTTCCTCCCACATTAAGAATTAAACCCTCTGCGTGCCTCCGCCAGGGCATAAAAAGACTGATTGAGATAAGTTTGGGAAAAAACTGTTTGGTAATTGCTATAGAAAAAGTACATATTACATATTTGGCAATTAGTCTAAGTAAATGAATAGAGATGTTAGTAAAAAACTAAAATTAAAAAACCCACATTGTAATACTTTAATGTACCTGAGATCGTTGTTATATCGAAATGTAGTCTCAATTACAGTTCCATCCTGAAACACCGTATTGAATATCAACTTTTGTAACTGTCACCGCGGTTTGACAGGTAATGATGCCAAATAGACTTTAACAGTTACTGTCTGTAACTAGTTATAAATCGGCACGCGTTGTGAAAAAGTAATACGTTGCTGAAAAAGGGCGTTGAACTCGGGTTGGTTGTCTGGAAAATTATTGTTAATTTCGTCATAAATGCATTAACCATTGTTTCTTTTACTAGTGGTGGTGCATTAAAAAAAATATGTAAAGTCTATAACCAGACTTGCAAAAATGATAATGTTTTCGTTCATATTCTCAACAAATGGAAATAAAAAGCTGATGAACTTTTTGGATGATGAACACGTAAATGTACACGTGGACCTATTGGTTTAATGCGGCTCTTTAATGTGCCAGTGACAAAAATTGAAATAAAAAAAAATTGAAGCGCCGACAAAGATGCAACGGACATCAGAATTTACCGGTTATTTGTCATCCTTCCGTAAATAACCCATGAAGGCGGATGGATTGTGGCGTGTTTGTGACATCATAGTATGATAAACTCCGAACGAAATTTCATGCCTGTTAGTATCAGATTTCATTTGATAGACTTTTTGATTCAGAATGTATATTAGTTTTTATCTCAATAAACAAGTAATAAAACATGAAGATTGTTTTCACTTTATGAAGATGTTCATGCATGGGTTGAAATACAGTTGTCTTTGCTACAAGGATACACTTCCTGTTTCCCCACTGGACGTCTACTTCCGGACTAAATCAAATAAAGGCAAGGTTTAGTAAGGGGAAGCAACTCTGTTCACGCATGCATGTGTATAATACTGTATATTTTGCGCTATGTTATTAGTTTAAAAATCATAATTCTAATATCAAAACACAATGTTCTGTATTCGACACTTATAGCAATAGTGTCTTCAGTTACAGTGCCGAAGTATGGGGCTTTTATAAAACGCTGAATATTGAAAAGATACACATGGAGGTTTGTAAAAGGCTACTCGGAGTCAAGAAGAGTACCTGCACTAATTTAGTTTATTGTGAATTATGAAGATTACCATTGTATGTATGTTGAAACTTGAAACATATTAAATATTGGTTAGAAATAATTAAAACTTCGAATAATTGCATTTTAAAAATATGTTACGAGGAAAGAATTGTGTCGAATGATAATTGGATTTTAGATATCCGCACTTAACTCAACACATTTGGATTAACTTATCTTTGGGACAATGTTAGCAATGATATAATTATCTATACAAGCATTGATCGAAGAGTTTTCGATATTTACCGGCAGGAAATATTAACAAACATCCAACAAACTCCGAAAGCTTTCCTTTATCGATGTCTGATAGATAAGTTTTCGCTGCAATTGTATTTAAGAACACGAATTAATTCCTTATATAAAAAGACTAAAGCTCGTTTTTAACTTAGCTCGCATAATTTAAATATTGAACAGGGAAAATATAGAAACCTTAATAGAGATCAAAAATGACATTGAAGATGATTTGTAACTTTTAAAACGACTTAAGGCGCGAGTTTATCAAGCGATATCATTACAAACGACCAAGTGTTTTCAAATTGATTCAGGTATTTAATAATCAAAACATTAAGGAATTGAATAAATAAGGAAAATTTATGTTTTTCAGTTTAAAACGTCGTAATAGCACTGTATAGTCTTTTAACATTTTTTCACTGTAAATATACATTTCAGTATTCCATATTTGATAAGAAATTTGTATCATGTATATTATGTAAACAAATATTTTACCCGTTCAATAAATTTCTTATGTGATATGTGATATAAAATGTATGGTAACATAATAATAATTAACACAACGTCGAACCATCGACGAGTATTTTCTTTATTGTAATCTGGAAGTTAACATCACTGTCACTACGTCAGATGTAGCATTGTATTTACTACACTATGTTAATGCATTTTTATTGTTCTACTAGCTTGTATTTGTTCGTGACATGCGCTTGGTCTTTGAGATACATTATATGTAACTGTATTAAATCGTGTTACTCTGTAACATACGTCATTGAAAGATATCATAGTATCAATATCATAGTAATAAACTATTGTTATGATGTCACTATATCATATCTTACGATTTTAGTGTATTTCAGTGTAATATGATGTATGATGTATGATGTATGATGTCGTACTGCACGAATAATGAATATTTCATTGTAATATGCTGTATTGTTATCACATATGTCATTATACAGTATGCATCACATTGTATTTGACTGTTATTTTATGTATCATTGTAAATTTGTAATATACTGTTTTATTTGAATGTCATTGTATGTCTACTCTCCGAGGCATATCGATGGCATGCGGCTTATACACGCGGGTTTGTCTACCTGTTCGACGAATGGATTTAGGTTTTGAGTGATCGGGGATAAATCAGAGGTCGAGGAATACGGAAAATCGAGCAATGGTAGTTCGAGTTAACCGATGTTAATATACAAAGAATATATTATAACACGGTCGGGACCAAGCATGCTATTTGCGGTATAGGGAATATTCGAGTAATACGAGCTCGAGTAAGTGGGGTACGCTCACTGTCGTATCAGACACTGTATATGTTGGTCAACGATTGTATGATAAGTTTTCATTATGTTGTAAATACTGCGTGAAATTACAAAGAAGGAACCATTAATCCAATGAGAATAAATCCAATAAGTCCATTTGTGTTGATAAGTGTATAATGTTAACAGTATTTAACATATGTGTCAGGTAAATAGTATCAATTATGTATTTACAGACGACGTTGATTCAATGATACATTTATAAAAGGGTGTCCGTGGAACTATATAAGAATATGTGTAACAGTAATTATTTTTTTCTAAACAAACATATTCTTAAATAAAACCCTCTTAAACTACAAACGTCTCTATCATGGTTCGCTGACCTATTTGATTGATGTTGGACATAGGTTTAAGTCAACTATTCCACACTTGTTTGAGGGTGGCGGGGTCGAGGAACGGATGGGGATAGCGGTAGGGTGGTGTTGCGGCTTTGGCAGTGTCATAGTACTTGGTGGGGGATGTTGTGGCTTGGGCACTGTAGTAGTACTTATACACAACTGGAATCACCAGCAGTAATACAAACAAGTAATCCATTCAGATACGGTTGTTACGAGTAGAATAAGTAAAGAAGATTGATAACTTATCCTTCAAACAGAAAACGTAACAACGTGAAAATACATGAAACTGTAGTCTTACAGTCCTCCCAAAAAAACTTGAACATATATTGGCCAGATATATATATCAGTGTTACAACTACCAATAAAAGAAGAACAAAGGGAAAATTTGACGTTGATCACTTATGAAAGATATATTGTTTACCTGTATATGTGTATTATTAAGGGTTTGCCTGTAATTAAGGACTACTTTGGTCTCACCTGATTAACAAAATATTACCTGTATAAAGCAAAACACCAAGATATTGGCTATTTGGAAGACACAGGTACCTGGCAGACATAATAGTAATTGGTCTTAGTTTAGCCGATGGTACACGTATGTATATTTTACAAGTCCCATAATACATCTGGTACATGGCATGAAGGAGAGCGAGTTAGGTAGGGGTTGCTCTACACAATGCTATGGTATCAGATACGAAACAATGTATGTATTTTGTGAATTGAATATATTTATTTAGGTCTAAGGGACCCTATTAGTATTAAGGCACACTGTGACCTTTTTGGTCATTTCAGGTAAAGGCCTAATTAATTGAATCACATCCAGTTTGTTAACACAATGACTGAGTTCATTTACATCGTTAACTTAAAAATAACATATGTGATAACACATATATTAATGTCCAATTTGCAAACGTGGTATGACTGCCTTTAACCTGAATAAATGCTATACTTATTACACATGACACACATACATTACTTATTATGATTTTCCTGAAATTTAAACCATTTGCCATTGCCGTTTAAAGAGTAAAGCTGTTTGTCATGAGGAGAAAATTAAATGACTAATGCAAGTCTGTATCTGCCGTATACTGATATAAACCTACCTTCGTCTTCGATCGTGATGAACCTCCCGTCGCCATTGCTAGATACAGGTTCACTGCAGCTCAGTTTCCTGTAAGTAAGAAAAAGTTGTTACACGACAAATAGGCCATAACAAAGCTTTGACGTGATATTACGGAGGAAAAAGAAAGAAGAATATTTCCTAGATCCTTTTCGAGTTCCTATCTTGCACTACAAGAGTGCCCAATGTTGAGGTCACATGTTGACTAAGAGGAATAATTACATACAAAATGAATTCGTGTTAATTAATGACGTGTTTTTAATGCTTGGGTGGTCGGGTGGCGTAGGTGATAACGCACTGACCTTTTACCAACGCGGCCGGGATTCATTTCCCCAATCGGACATGAAAAGGTATTATAATTTTGTTCCAGGTATTCCTAATGCTACAACGACCACTTGACCCTTTCATCCGGCCAACAAAAGTGATAAGCATACGTAAGAAGACTTGTTTCAAACTTCTTGTAAAGTAGATAAAATTGATATATGTTTTTCACGTTGACAACGTAAACAAAATATGCAATCAGAGGTCCATGATGTGTTTACAAGTGTCGCTATGAACAACAGGGTGATCCCGTACACGAATTATCTGCAATGTGAGAATGTCTGTATCAACAATTGGCTGTTACACGTCGGCATATTTAAGTGGTTCAAACGCGTATGATCTTCATAAAAACTTAATTAATACATTTCGAAAAACGTTTTCTATTACTATAAACGTGCTACCATTTAGTTGATCTTGACACAATAGTATGTAACAATACACTGTAGTAGAATCGGGTTATCGCGATCAACTCTAATAATTATATACCCAAACCATTTTTGTAATTAGACGTTCTCGTTTTAAATGCGAGTATGTGCCGATACATAGGCGTGATTAAAATAAAACGTTGTCTAGTTACCGTCTAGATTAAAACCAGTGAGACACATCTCAGGATATGCTAAGCACTGGTTATCAGAAGTAAAATCCATAAAGGGTGATCAATAACGGATAATTATATGCTCATGTAAAACAGCATTATGATTATCCCTTCAACACATTTTTGACTTTTCTACAATGCCATTATTTTCAAAAGAAATCAATTGTATTCCACTCCTTAACATTTTTTTTTGTAATAATTAAAATCTGAACTGGCTTTACTACACTAACATTTCGTTACAAAATATTTCTCTGTTATCTTTGGCGTAAATATGAATAAAATGAACAGTAGAGTAAAAATGGAATCCATCCTCAATTTCGGCTTTATTACAGCACGAACACATTCCCCTGTCTCACTGTACAATGAATATAAAGTTTTACATAAATAATGTTGTAAACATAAATTATCAACTATGTGTTGACATAAATAACCACGTGCTCCTTGTCTAACATTATAAAACAGTTCTTGTCATCAAGCTTGATAACTTAAATTCGATTACCAGTTCAATATGAAATAATCTTGCTAACCAAATTGCACCAAAAGTATTACTTTAAAAAAATGCATGACTGAAGTGTACACGTTGACCTCCTAGACGTAACTAAAACAGGATACTTGTAGCTCAACGTCCCACGAAACTGTCATGCAATTTAAAGACGTTTTTGTATGCCTGAAGTTTCCACTTGATGATAACTCCCTTTGACTCTAAACTTTATGAAGTATGTATAATTGTCTGCTGATAATGATCGTGTATCCCCTAATATTAGCCAAAATACCGACGTGTCTCTTCCAGAGTTCAGTAACACAAGTTCAAGTGCCTACAATGTAAATGAGCCTGATAGTTGTTTGCGTTCTATTTATAGAACCAGGCGCCTGAAATACCAACTTATAGTAGAAATGAAAAGTGGATGCTGTAGTGGGGAGTAGACTTAATTTGGTATATTGTGCACTATGACGTACACACGTAGTGAACAAGATAGAGTACTATAGTGTTTACCAAAGCTTAAAAGACTGAAGTACATATTTCAATAATTGTTTATGGTGAAATAGGTTCCTTCATGACATGAACATTAAAAGTGAAAGGAACATATCATTTGACTGAATATTTCATAGTATCGAAACGCATATTTGTCGTCTTCTGATTACTTAAAATGTCCAATAAAATATACATTTACAAAGATAATTTGTACACTATCTCTGGTGATTATAGAAAATGTATAGATAGCTATACTATTTCAGAGGAAAAAGTTTAAAGGTTCACTTTATCATAGTTCAATTCACACCACATTCCATATCAATGTTGGATTGTCAGGGTGGGGGATCAGTTACTGTTATGTGATATTGGTAAATGTGGTAAGATTTGCTATAGTTTTATATATGTTTACAGATGGTTGCTAGGGCAATGTAACCGCCCTCTGACACATATTTTTCTTTTCAATATTATATCTACTTGTGAATATATGGGCAATGACCACCCACTGACCATTCACCTGTGGAAGCATGGGATTTTTTTGGGCTGTACCCAATCTTGAACACCTCGTTTGAAGGCAATTAACCCAGCCCATTGTCTGTCCATTAGATACACAGGTAAATCAGTACACAGGTAAGACAAATGCTGTCCCTTTGTAAGGAAATGGCAGCCTCAGGCACAATTATTTTTACGCTTTAATAGTTTTATACACTACCTTATCCCCGTAAATGGTTTACACAAATACTCGGCACTATTCTAAGGTCGTTTGCACAAGGAAATTAGATTTTGAAATTTTCAAAATAAATCGGGAAGGTTTATGTTAAAACAATAAATGAATGTTAACACTTGTTTTAAAATCTTACACTCAAATTCGTTCTTGAAAAATGCATAAATCAACTTTTCTGCGGATAGGTGATCTTACAATACCATTTGGTGGTTTTTTTATTGGATAATAAACATTTAGTTTTTTTGGCATTTTTGTTAAAGTTTATTCTGAGGATTTGTTTTCATCCTAGATATGTAGTAAAATATATTTTCTTACTTGAAACACGGACTTAAATATCATTTCATTCTGTAATAAAAAAGGCACACTTACTAAAATCAGTATTATTTGTTATTTAGTTGTTTGTGTTAAGAAAAAAGTCAAATAAATAAACTTAGAAAAGATTCAGGGTATATCAACCCCAGTTTCTCCTATAAAATTAACTGTAGACAGTCAATTCGGATATCTACATATTTAGTTGTGCTCAATCAATGGTTTGTTGAAATTCATATCCGCATTCCTGTAGCTACAGGACATTGCTACAAGACTAAGAAAACACTTCTGTTTAGTGCACAGTATTTGTCTGTTTTACAATACATGTAGTTACCTCCATGATATTTCCATATTTTATTTCAAAATGAATATACAGACAAAAACTTTAATGTACTTGTTAATGTAACGATAGAATCATGTTTTATGTAGACGTAATACTGCTATTACTATAAATTAACTTTAATTGTGATTTTGTCTTTAAGACTAAGACATAACAACTTTAAACCACCAAACATGTACCATGGTTTTCATGTTTTATATATTTTTTGCTATTTACATTAAATGATACTGCTTAAATCATTTTAAGTATGTGAAAAGATAACATCTAATATTTTATTTATTAATTGATATATTGGGCAGTCGGTAGGGGGAGAAAATCATAGTATGTATAAACTGATTAAAATGCCAGACATAATATGATAAGGAAAATTACCTAGTGCACTGTATTTAACTCCAGTGCACCCAACTGTATCTATTTATGAAAAATGAACAAACACTTTTTTGAATTGATAGGATGGTATACAGTACGTTGATATTTCCCTAAACAGCGTCCCGTTATTGGTACAGTGACGTCACATTGTGACCTCACAGACAAATTTATTTCACTCTCATGTATTTAGTATACTGTCATACACATGTATTCAGGTTTTACATGTTGACGAGATAGCGAAATATTCCCCCCAGACAGCTCCTTAATACCTTTAATACACAGATAGTTCAGGTTTACGCGGTGACCTATTGATTCGCTTTGATCAGAACTCCCAGTTTGTTTTACGAAGTATTTTAGGTATTTCTGACAACCTAAAGTCATAAATAACAGTAAAAACATTGTTACTATAGCAACAGTCAATGTGCTACTTCACAAAACAAATAAATGAAAGACACGTGACAGAAAGGTGAATAGATTTTTGAAAACCTCTTGATTGATTTTTAACTCACCTGGTCTGAAGGACCATGGTGATCTTATGCCATACCGCAGCGTCCTTCGTCCTTCGTCCGTCTGTCCGTCAACTTTTCCATTAAAACGCTACTAGTCCAGAACGGCCACGTGTATTATGACTACATTTGGTCTAGAGCATCCTTGGGCCAAGGGGACTCAATTTTGTATTAATGGTGGGTGTGGCCCCCCTGGGGCAGAGGGGCGGGGCCCAATAGTGGAAATAGAGGTAAAACCTTTAAATTCCTTCTTCTACCGTAGGGATTAAGGGATTTTATCCTTATTTAGTCTGGAGCATCCTAAGGCCAAGGGGACTCAATTTTGTATAAACGGTGGGTGTGGTCCCCCTGGGGGCTGAGGGGCGGGACCAAATAATGACACACAGCAAATTCTTTAAAATCTTTCTTCTTCTGTAAGAATGGAAGGATTTGTTCCATATTTGGTCTGAAGCATATAAACCGTGGGTCTGGCCCCTAAGGGGCCTGAGGGGCGGGGCCCAATAGGGGAAACAGCAAATTATTCTCTAAAATCCTTCTTCTAATGTAGGAATGAAAGGGTCTGGTCCATGTTTGGTGTGGAGTATCCTACGGTGAAGGGGAATCGATTTTGTATAAACGGTGGAAGTAGATCCCCTTGGGGCTGAGGGGCGAGGCCCAATAGGGTAAATATTGCAAATTCTTTAATATCCTTTTTCTTTTGTAGGAATTGAAGGATTTGTTCCATATTTGGTATGAAGCATCCCTGGGGCAAGGGGACTCAATTTTGAACAAACCGTGGGTATGCCCCCCCGCGGGCCTGAGGGGCGGGGTCCAATATGGGAAATATAGCAAATTCTTTAAAATCGTTCTTATTCTGTAGGAATGAACGGATTTTGTCCATATTTGGTGTGGAGCATCTTTGGGTAAAGAGGAACCAATTTTGTATAAACGAAGCGTTCGACACCCCCTGGGACCTGAGGGTTGGGGCCCAATTATGGAAACAGTAGTAAAACCTTTATAATCCTTCTACCATAGGGATAAGGAATTTTGTCCTAATTTAGTCTGGAGCATCCTTGGGCAAAAGGGACTCAGTTTTGTATAAACAGTGAGTCTGACTCCCCTGGGGGCAGAAGGGAGGGGCCCAATAGGGGAAACATAGCAAATTCTTCAAATACGTTCTTCTACTGTACGAATGGCAGAATTTTGTCCAAATTTCGTATGAAACATCTTTGGGTGAAGGGGAACCAATTTTGTACAAACGATGTGTCTAACCTCCCTGGAGGCAGATTTGCGGGGCCCAATAGGGGAAATAAAGGTAAAACCTTTAAAATCCTTCTTTTACCATAGGGATTAATGGATTTTATCCCAAATTTGTCTGGAGCATCCTTTGTCCAAAGGGTATCAATTTTGTATAAACGGAAGGTATAACCCTCCTAGGGGCATAGGGATGAGGCTCTGTTTGAAGTTTGTTCTCGCTATATCTCAAGTACTGGATGGATCTTTCTGAAATTTCATATGGACTTACAGCACCTACCATGGAGTGCTATTTCTTTACTTCATACCAATTATTCTACACATATTCAGGTGAGCGATACAGGCCTTCTGGGCCTCTTGTTATATGACAAACGTAATAAAAGAGGTTTGTCCATCCACATTGTAGATTGACGTCAAAAGCTGTGCCGGCCTAAGCATACAACCGCTGGGAAAAGCTGCGAGAAAATCGAGTTAGATACTAAGCACTAATCGCTGTCAGAAATGAGAATGAGAATAAAGCAACAGAATAAACTGTGCAATGTGTTTGATGTACTTTCTGGTAAATGAAATATTTTCGGAATATTAAGCTTTATTTTTTTTTCGGTCTAACAGTTCCATACAATGCCAAAGTTCACGACAAAGGCAGTGGCGTGTGAAGGGTTGAAAATTCAATTTCATTTCAGTATTTTTTTCAAACCATTATCAAACCCCGGATTATATAATATGGTTAGATACAGCAAAAAGACACTCAGGTTTCATTATTGTTATACATATTGTCAGATTAGCTGCATTATTGCAATATTATACCAATTAAAATCAATACAATCAGTAGACATACCGTCACCCTAGAACGTATTAAAACTGTGTGTATTACAGTAGACAAGGACATGAAATGATGCCGTAGACCTAGCAAGATTGAGATTGCTTGCTTAACTCTTTCCGTACCGCAACTCCGGTCCGGATTCCGTACCGGATGTACTTATTAGACTCGCCCCCGCGCATATAACAAAATGGCGGATTTATAATGTACTTTTTAGACTAGGTGTAACTGCCGCAAGAATTAAACAGGTAACCGTGAACAAATATTGTTATTGTTTCATGTTCTGGTTCATAGACAAACACTTCTTCATTTTCGCAGCATAATAACTAACTGGCAGCTGATTATGACTGAGAAATCGACATTTGTCTGGCAATATACGATACGATTCCTTGTATTTAACACAGCGTTGTAGTACAGGTTTCCAATGGGGTTTGATTATGGTTACGAATGTGGAGTCGTTGAGTTTTTTTTCTAAATACAAGTAGATTTCATCAAGACTTATATTAGAATATTCAAATTTACTTCCATAAGTCTCAACAAATATCTGATGATGAATTTACGAGCGTTCGTATCGAATTAAGTTGTCGCCATCTTGTTTACATTTGAGGCACCAAACGCAAACATCTTACGGCAAATGCGAAAACTTTAAGTCACATAATAAAAAAAGTGTACTCTGCACAACTAAAATTATTTCTTCCAAACTGATGGGTTCTGATTTTGGCGACAATTAATTGTTTTGTCGCGAGAGTCTCGTGCGATAACCAACTAAACATCAGGCAGGTTACATCTAAGTCTCTTGTCGTGTGTACACGACAACGGGGATGAGACGGCACTTTATTTTGTCGTCTGTACACGACAACGGGGACCAGGATGACATATTGTTGTCGTGTGTACACGACAACGGTACGGAAAGAGTTAAGTGTGCTATTTAGATAATATAATTTGAAGTGGTTAACGGTTCATCGTGAAATTACATTGATAACAAAAAAAAACCCATCAAATATAACTTATACTTACCTAAAATATACACGATGGCCACGGACACGCTTTCTTACACTTTGGTTGTCATAGTGTGTCATACACGGGTAGCTGAATTCTGCATAGTGACCAAGTAGAACAAATTCCTCCTTTGAGACCTATATACAAAGATAGTAAAAGTATAATGAAAAACCTCCATTGCGTCTGCTTTACTCCAATATGTCAGCATGAATAATGTTTAAACACAGCTACTGCTATGGTAATATGGCTGATGTTCCAATGCGCCGACTCACACAACAGATAAAAGATCTGATCATGTGACATATCAGATCAATCGATTTGAGATAACCTTTTACAACAGACGTGACATTAACAAAGTAGGATCTCTGTACTCCCGTGTATAAAGGAATTCAAAGATATACTGACCGCAGAATGCGGACTGTTAAGATTAGCTGTGACACAAACCCAGTAGATACCGCACACTAATTGAAATCATGAAATAGGAATGAGACAAAATGAAAGCACTCTCTATGTTTAAGCTTGTGTAATGGCTAGGTGAACATCAACGTTTTAGGATCGGATACCTAAATCAAACGGAAAGCGGCACGAGTCATAACGAAGAAGAATTAAGATAACGACATTTTCTCTTGTAATACAATTATGATAACGGCCAAGTATCCACTTGGGTGTCCAGCCTCTGTTCGGAAAACTGGTTATCGTTGCGATCGTTTTTTTTTGGCTGGATCTGCTTTAGCGGTCGCATCCATATATATTGGCTTTAGCGATATAATCGTATCGATTGACTTTTCCGATCGGTTATTTGACAGCCGTTTAATGTCTGCCGACTACGCATGCTTGTCCTGACCTATCGACCGCTGTACCACTGTCACGGATGACTGCCGATTGCATTACCTACTGTTGGCAGTCATCGTTCGATCAGCCGCTTCCTACAACTAACAATGATTTCGCTGATCAGATACATATACATAAGTATTGTTATAGATGCAAATATATCATTTTAATCAGAGATGCATATTGTAATACCGTCCTCTCATGGTCTTTTCCTCGCTCCATCGGTGAACAAGGTACTAGTTTAATTCGGTTCGACATCTGTCTAAAGCTTACCGGCAAAAGATGATATAACAAGTGATATAATGAGTGATAACCTACGTCTCAGTTGGTCACAAAACGAAGGCTTGAGGTTTGGGGAATACATCACAATTTTCACTTTATGTTCCCGAAATTAAGAACTCGTTTGCCATCATGACTTTTACAGTAGTGAAGATGTGAAAATCTAAATGACTAACTACTATGATGTGTGCAAAGCAACCGGTGTCTTCCCAATAACCAATATCTAGGCGTTTTGATGTATACAGTATACAGGTAATATTAATGTTACCATGTAAGACCAAAGAAGTCCTTAATCAAGGGCACTATCTGCATTGTTATGCCTAATAACAGATAAAACTATAACATTAAAACATATCTTATAAAAAGCTATAAGACATTAAAAGTTAATAGTGTATCGTTATCATAATTGCTCAGAACCTATGGTTGAAGTGAATTCCAGGTCCTGATTTGTTTTCATACTAATCAAAGTTACCTTACAAATACCAAATGGCATTTGCCACCACAACTACTGATACATGATTAATCTAATATATGAAGTTTGATTTGCTTGTTTTGTCCGGTCTCAAATCTCAATGAAAGTATCTGTTTTAATCGTTACAGTTAACTCATTTCATTGTGTTATCGATTGTTCTGCGTATTTCCAATAATAAGGGCTGATTGTACATCAAAGGCATTTTGGGATAAGCATGCAACTTGACATACATATAAGTTACGCAATGACTAAAGTGCATATCCTTGCTTTACACCATTTTTTTGTCCATACAATACAAGTCTTTATGAAAGTATGTAGATTACACAGGCTCAATGTTTATAGTAGACAGAGGTGCGTATGACATGCTAGGTTGACCAAAAGCAAGACAGTTCATGCTCTGAACACGCCAATAGAGACTAATTCGTACATGTATAGACGCGTGATTTTTAGTTTTAAACATATCGTATTGCCTTTTTTACATAGCAATGGAATTGGGCACAAGTTTTACAACTTATGTCAAGCCCTTTCCCGAATTATACGTTTCTCTAATTAAAACAGACATAAGTATAAGAAGGTCGTGTGCTTCTTTTTTTGTCCCATTACTATTTGTATAATTTTCACCATTTCGGCTAATAATTACGTTACACTTTTTTTTTTTTACTTTGTTGCATATTTTTTCAATGCGTTGAACATTATAAAATTGAACAGCAAATTGAACTTGCTGAAATTCAAAATGGCGACATAATGACGAAAACAGTAATTCAGCTATTGTAAAAAAAATATGAAATGTTGGCCTTTTTTGAAGCATAATAAATATACATTTTCAAAATGGCCAACGAATTTTTTTTTTAAACTCTTGTGAAAATAGTTTAACCAATAGACATCTAGAATACTTAAACATTTTTCAGATTTGTGTTTGCTTTTAAATATGATCATAATTTGATAAATGTCATGAAAATCTCTTACATAAGATCAAAAAGAGATTTGAACGTGATTGAAACAAAGACGAGTAAATCTTCAAGTGACAATATTCGATGTTGTGACTTTTTAATCTATCGTTTCCTACTTGCGATAGTGTATACTCGCTAGATGGATTCGGACATATCACACCTGTGACGTCACGCAGTCAGATATTAGGAAAGCCAAGCGGTAAAAGGTCACTTCGTAGCGTACTGATAAATCCGTACAGGCAAGTTTCGAACTGATCGTCGCATATCAAGAAAACGCATTGCTCTATTCATAACACGTTCACAGACAATTATTGATTGGGCCAATACATCAAATGAAAATTGCATGATGATACGCTCCAGTTGACCTTAATATTTTATAATGGCATGCTTATTTGGAAATTGTTGAAGGTAATCAGACGAAGAAATATGTATGGAATCAGCGTAAAAATAAGTTTAAGGCAACGTTTTACGATCATTACATATATATATATTTATACAAATATGTTTTGGTTAAAGTGACTGTTCAATATGTACCTTTGCGTCTGCTGATGGGCCACGCTTTGTTGCCTGGTTGTATTGTGCAAGTCCCTATTTTATGTTGACCATACGATATTTTATGTAAAATGCTAGCAAGCAGAGTTGAGGATGGCAGCGCTGCAATCCAGGGATGGCTTTGGGTCTTGCGAGTCTTCTTTCAGGTAAAAGTACAATGAGAATGTGCGAACACTTAAATGAACTAAAATGAGCATTTATCTTAGAGCAATGCACAACCCACATCATAAAAGCTTAGGGCACTTTTAATAACTGAGGAAATGCACATCATAGTCACATGCAGCACGCATCACTCTATGCGTTCCATCGGCGTAATCAGCTTAGCGCCGATATCAAATATAAAATGATTAACGATTATATACTATTGTAGGTCTGTAAATGCAACAAACAAATACATAGACCTGTGTCAACATAATCCCTAATCTAGATACTTTTGTAACATGATTTATTTAAGAATTTGATAATGTAGCCGTGGATGATAGGAATACACCATACTAAGAGTACGTATTCGTCATTAATTTCAACGATATTTCTAATATCTGAGACGTGAATCTATTTAGCTTATGACATTTATATAATTATCATTTTCGTTTGAAACAATATTTAAACTTAGAACTGTATCAGTCATAAACATTCATGTACATTAAGTTTACACGATAATCTTTAGCATTCAGCGCTCCATTACAATTTCATACGCAGTAAGCTTATTTCTTCATGTTGACAAGGAGCACAAACTATTTACAATCAGAGCTTTTGATGACACATCACACTGTGGGGTATGGATTCGCTTTTATGGAAACATCCTAGTGTTTTTTTTCTCTCCATAAGTAGCTGGTATACCCTCGCCAGCATATTATAAATTACGTTGTAAACACTGCCGCTATGGCAACCTGGCAGACATTTAAATGCGTTGGTTCACAAAACAAACAAAGGCGCAATAACGTGACCTAAAAGCAGAGTTGATTTGTAGACACGAGTTTAAACTGTTATAGATTTCATCAATCAAATCATGAAAAATATTGCACTAGAACTTTTAATATTTACTATAATCCATATAATTTCCAATCTTGAGGTTTTAATAAAATTGCTAAAAAACTAGCAACCCATTTCCTTTTTACTAATGCCGTGCGTTTCAGTCACAACTAGATGATCAAGAATAATTTAACAACTTACTCTGAATTACCAAAAGCCCAAGGGTGATGATATATGACCAGTAAAGCATGCTGGTATGAAGGGCAACCAAGTTTGTTCCAATAAAGGACACCGACCCACTTTTAATATCAAAGGGGTCAATTGATTTAGACAACCTTTTATAAATAATAAAAATCACCCGGGTGATGGTATCTGGTCAGTAGTTTGATTTGATGAAGGGATACAGCGTTTGATACAATGAATGACCTTCACTCCTTCTTCTGAATAACCGACATACCCATGATTAAGAGATTTGGACAGTAGCATAAAGAAATAAAGTTTTTTTTTCTATTGAATGAAAATTACAAATAGTCAAAGCCATATGGTTCAAATATGTTCAACAATCAAAACAATTTATCTTAATAACCAAATGGATAAGGGGGGGGGGTGATAGTTAGCCAGCTACATGCTTAGATGGAGGGTTAACGAGTTTGTTCAAATTATTGAGTCCGACACAGGGTGTGACACAGGGTCAACTATGTTCAATGTTACATATGGTCTAATGTGTAGGAACATATAAACGACCTTATGTAGGTCCGGGGCATGAGGGCGTTTCTAAAAAATGTTAATCGAATCTTGAAGTCTTTGTTGACAAATTAATTCGAATCAAAGTAGGCATCCCATCGAACGCACACATTACTCTCTGCGTAAATACGTAATTGTGGGAAGCCGTTTAAGTATTAGAAGTAGACATGCCAAGATAACATTAGTTTAACCAGTTATACACCGTGATTAAATCGATAAAATATACCATAAACCCAATGGAGATTGTCAGAAATATTTATTTTAAGGCGCGAACGTGTCATGTAAAGGATATAGCATATACTTGTTAAACCTTGAACAGCTGTTGTTGTAAAAGTTGTTCAGGATACAAGGTTGTTAACGAACTGTACACTGAATCATATGCTGAACTGTGCATGAGACTATTGAAACAGAAGACATCTGGTCGCGTTAACCACTTATTTAGCATCGATCGGCAAATCAGGTTTTTATTGAATTAATAACGACAGCGCTGCATAGACGATGGAAATTGACCAAGAGCATGTTTGTGTATGCCATGGCGTTAATCAAAGTATTAACTATATTATTCAATAATTATATTATACTTAAATTATTTCAGGTGGTCCGCAGGTATCAGTTAAGCGTAACACATACACTGATATGTTTTAATGGGATCTATGTTATCTGCTTGCACTTCTGAATAGCATTTTCAATAAAATATACATACTATAACATTTCCCAATATTTAGTATTTATGTGGTATTTGTATTTTACAAATTACCTTTTCCATTTAAATTTTCTCCAGCAACAAAAATATAATTTTCATAAATGACATAATAAGCAAAATTAACTCTTGGATCCAAAAAAATCCCATGTATTAAACATACTTTCAAATCCCATCCCTTAAGCATATTCAAAAGACATTGATGATGCCAACATTTCTTAAACTTCCATCACGTTACCCCGTTGGTATGTGCTTGTCTTGAAATTTTCTGACTCGGATTTTGCCCTATTGTCTTTTAATTGTGTAGGCATTTTTGCTAAAAAAATTAGTTGATCATTCCAGTAATGAAATTTAACATCGGCAGTTTTGACTTTGTTAAAGCCAATTTAAGTTTCGACGTAATAAACATCCATATGTGGCGCGGATGTTGCGATTCCAAGACCAAACCCGGTTAACATCAGTCAGAAGCAGACTATTATAGATAATCCTTGTAAACTTCGCTGATTTCAACCCAGACCCGCTACCAACTCGGAAGCTTTAACATCTATTGATACAATGTTTTTTCTCAGTAACGCTAAATATCAACTATCACTTATTATCCATGAGATAATGAGGGTTACGTGTTTCTAATTAATGGATTAATCACTCTGTGTTAGGCCCAGATAATGTGTCCCATATAGATACAACAGTCTCAATTTATTCAAAATTTGATTTGTCCTTCTTAAAAACATCTACAACTAAAATGTTGCAGAGTTGCAGATATAACTATATACCTTTCAATGCACCAAGTGTTTCAATGAAATTTGTGGTTGTAGAGAAGTAGTAATGCAAATTAGGAGAAATAAAGCGTTGACTAAAGAATGGGTTGTATGGTAACTAAAAAGAAACTAACAAAATAATTGACAGAATTGATTGAAAAAAAAACAATTTCAACTGATTACCATGGTAATCGCAATGAAAACAAATATACCTAGTTCAAAGTATAGATTGCAGTGACCTACATTGGAAGATGTACTTCAATACCAATTGTGGTTAAATAGTATAGAAAACATGCCCTTGACCAATGTTTTAAAAGGTAAAAGTCAATAAATCATATGACATATTTACCTTCTTTTTACACTTGACACTCCACCATCCCAGGCTGTACATACAAATCAAATCTTGTTACTCAATGTGAAAAAGTATAGATGATATGATCATAGCTTGATAATTACATAATCTAAGTATCTTTATGATTTTAGAAGGAATACCATTTCCGTGTGAAATACCATTTAAAACCGAAGGGAAAAGGTTCACTTATAAACAGACATACCTGACGTCGACAAACTGACCACGTAGACGAACTTCTTTTACACTCGGGGTTCCATATTGTCTACATACTTAGATTGTAAGATTCTACATGTTGACCAGGTAGACAAAATATTCCCAATCAAAGCTCTTAATGACACATCACACTGTGGGGTATGGATTTCCAGAAGTAGCGGAAGGTCCCCTGTTAAACATATCATACATTACGTTATAAACACTGCCACTATGGTAATCTGACAGACGTTTAATACGCTGATTCACAAAGCAAACAATGATGTAATAACGAGACATAAAAGGGGACTTGATATGTAGGAACTTCTTGGCAAACTTCACGACCGGTATTTCTACGAAGGCCGAAATAATGAATGACAAAGTTAGATAACCTACTATACACGATGTATCTGCTTTCTAACGGTTTCTATACCTACATCATCTATTTTCAGATTTCATCAATCAAACAATAAACATATTTGCACTAGATGTGTTTAGGTTTTATTGTAATCCATATCATTTCCAATCTTAAGGTTTCAATAAAAGTGCTAACAACTAACAACATACTGCCTTTTACCAATGCTGTACGTTTCAGTCTGAACTAGACGATCAAACATATTCCAACAAATTACTCTGAATTACCAAAAGCCCAAACGTGATGATATCTGATAAATAGCTTGCTGATATGGAGGGCTACATTGTAACACTTTTCTTTTTCAATTTTAGGACCAAATTTCACAGAGGTCAAAGATGTACACCATTAATAATACGAAAAGAACGCAGGTATGAGAAGATATCAAAACGACATTTAAAATTAATCAAACTGATATGATTCAATGAAGTTACAACATAACTTATACTTATACGTACTTGTTTGATTAATTATTCATGTCCCCCCGGATGCTAATTTGTTTTAAGATGGACAAGAATAAAAACAATGTGTCCTGATTTTCATGTCATTGAATATTCACATTTAACCATACAATAACCCTATCCAANGAAAAAAAAAAAAAAAAAAAAAAAAAAAAAGGGGGGGGGGGGGGGTATCCTTCCTGTGGTCTGTTAGTGATAAAACTATATGTGTCCGGTCACTCAACGATCAGTCTTTTTCACTTCCATTGTTTCATTTACAAACAAAGCGAAAACGCCTAGCAACTTATTAGAGGATATGGATGATACATACTCGTTTTATCGGACTTAGCATACATTTAACACACAAAACATACATTACTGATAATGGGGAGGTTTTTAAAATAAATTGATTTGCCAGATATCCAATTAGTGATTAGATACATACGGATCTCTTTCCAAATGCATAATTTTCATGCATTTTGTCAAATTAGCTCATAAGGACGTCAACAAAATAAACTTTTAAAATCAACACAATCAAATGAAACTAACGTCATTTACTCAAGAGTATTGAACCTGTTCGTCGGTCAGGATAGCAAATGGCCACTCCAATCAAAATAAAGAAAAACTTAAAAAAAATCTGATGTATTAAGGTGTTCAAGTTTAATTATTTGAATAGTATTATCGGTTAAATATTAAATAATCTTGAGCACCGAATTGCACCAAGTATTTCTTTTAAAAATGCGTCCATGCAGTCTACACGTCAACCTCGTAGACGAATTTATTTTGCTATCATGTATCATACTAAATTTTAAATGTTGAAGTGGAGGACACATATTTTTGTTACCAAGAGCTCCTTGATACCGTGAATACACAGATAGCTAAGGTCTACGCGATGACCTATTGATTCACTTTTATCAGCCCCCTCCAGTGTCTGTCGGTATCCGGAATCTCTTTCAACAACGAGACAAACATAGCTGTGTTGATATTGTCGCTATAGCAGCATGATGGACAGTCTAATGCGCTTCTTCACAAAACAAACGAAAGAAAATCCACGTGACAGAAAGGTGAATCGAGGTTTGAAAACTTCTTGTTTCATTTGTAATGACATACGTAATAAAAGAGGTTTGTCTATACACAAGGGAAGATCGACGTTCAAGTCTGCAACGACCTCCGAAGAGAAATCATTCATGACTAGCTGCGAAACAACCTAGGTAGATACTGAACACTTATCGCATGCAAAAATACGAATGGAATACAGTTAGTAAAAACGTTCTTTGTTCATACTTTTCTAGTGGTGTGCAAATATAAAATATATATATATTATTTTTTCAAATCAAGAAACAGAATACTCCTTTTCGTATAATTTCAAGTATCTAGAGTAGTATTTTTGTTTTAAACTTGAAATTAGAAAATCAAATGTTTTCAATACCAAACCATTTTCTTTTTACAAATATTGTGCTTTATAGCCAGACATTGGTAGATCAACGACTTGTTGTATCTAATTTGGGAGGAACAATGTGGTAAATATCTTTTGTCATTTACTGAGTGCTAAATACAACACGTTCTTTCTATGTCAGCACTGGTTGAATCACATTCACGTGCTGTAGCCTATTTCCGATATTTAGTATTTTTAATGTTTCTAAATTCAATAGATAGCATTTCAGTTTTATCATGTAACTGTAGCTGTAACGTCTCTCTGCGATATGCCAAATACAATACTTTGTACTTTTTGTTATTTATTTTGTTTTCATTTTTCAAGCGTTTTAAAGATATGTTACGCATATGCACACATACGCATCACTCATTCACGCACATACACCAATCATCATCATCATCATCATCATCATCAACACCATGATCATCATCATCATCATAATCATCATCAGCAGCAGCAGCAGCGGCATCATCATCATACTTATTACCTCATCATCATCATTATGTAACATTATCATTAGTACTCTGTACTTGACAATGACAATATTTACTTTTCATTATTATAGCAAACTGTTAGCTTGAATTATAGAATACATGCTATTCTATTTTATAACGTCTGTACTACACACGTGACCTTATGAGCATCACCAATGTTTGCAACATATCTTACCGATAACAGTGTTTGCTGTAAACGATATATTTTTGGAATACTTCCTGACATCAATTTCTACTTATAACGTCATAAACAAAATAAGTCAACTATAGGTCAATTACTTAGGCAGATATACTAATCTATGTATGAGATATATCAGTATTTGATACAAGGTATGCTTTAAATGTTAATACTTACTGATAACGACATATTTGAATTACGTTATACGGGAAGAGAGTCATCTTTTTATCGTTGTGTTGGTGTAGAAGTTGCTGGTATGCGGAAGACAGATTTCACTTTAAATGTACAGTGAAAAGGTATAATATATCACTGACTCTTTCTTGGCAAAACGTTATGCTAAAAATTGCCGTGAGCCGTGAAATATCATGTTCATATTTTGTACAGAAATTATTGCTTGAATTGTGAGAGTATAGGTTGTGATTGGTGTCTTTTGAATTGTTTCCATGCAAAGTTTCTGGACAGGAGAACGACCACATCTTCACACTGAGAAAGTACCAGGAAATAGGGCATCTTGACCTTGCTATGCAACAGGTAAAGGTCAGTCCAGGTCATCTACATTAGACAAGTAAAGGTCATATACAGCATAAATATCTTAGGACAATTCAAAAGATTAGTGAAAACTGCGTATCAAAACAAGGTCAGAGCTGACACCAGCATCAACATCTAACAATAAACAAGGTAGCTGGTTAACGCAGGTAGTGACAACAACACCCAAGGCAATATAATGAGAATTGTTAATAAAAACCGGCCTTTATGTCACACAAAGAAATACCACATGCCCCTGACAAAAACAAATTGCAACATTTATCAAACCCCAGTTCATATACTATGATGTGATAGATACAAAGAATCACATTTCAGGTTTTATTTAAAACAAACATTTTGTCAAATAAGCTGCATGATTGCAATATTGTAACAATTAAATCTCACAATCAGTAGATTACCACTACGAGAGTATTAAAACAGGGTGCATTGCACAAGGCAAAGACATGACATGGTGGTTTAGCCCTAACAGCGAATAAGTCTGGTTTGCTAAAGTTTTTTTTCAAGTTTTCATGGAATTACCGTTATAACAAAAAAAAAACACCATCAAATAATACAGCTGATACTTATCTAAAGTCTACACTGTGACCACATACACACTGTTTACACTAGGTATTATTTTACGGTCGGGTTTTCATAGTGTGACACACACGGGTAGCTGAATTCTGCATATTGACCTGGTACAACAAATACATGTAAGCCAGTGCTCATTGGTGATCATGACACCAATATAGTTAAAGTATCAACATAACTCCCCATTGGTCTGACATTCCATTGCGCCGACTCACAAACCAGATAAAGGGTCAAATCGTGTTACATGGATCAATCGATTTGAGATACACTTTTGCATTAGACGTGACATTAACAAAGTAGGATTTCTACACTCACGTGTATTTAGGAAGTTAAGGCTGTACTGACCGCAAAATACAAACTGTTAATATTAACATTGACACAAACTCAGTAGATACTGCGCTCTTATTGCTAACAGAAATAAGAATGAGACACAATTATGACACTTTATATGTTTAAGCTTGGTTAATGGTTGGTTGACAACGTTTTTAGATCGAACACCTAACTTAAACAGAAAGCGGCACGGGTCATATAGAACAAAATTACTATAGCGACATTTTATCCTTAATATCGACATAGCTTTATTGTAGCAATGCACTGTCATATCAACTTGTCATTACGACATACGACCCTTTTTGAACGAGATAACTAATCATTTTAGATGATATTTTAACTTAAATTGTTCTCCCACGTACAAACAGTTAGAATAATCCTTGGAATTTGAAGCATCCATTGTTCAATAATTTAGTTCTAAAAATGTTTCAAATAGTACCAACTGTTTCCTGCTTCCTGATATTGTACACATTGGTAAACAACTAATGAAAATAAGTGACGTTTTCAATTTGTGTGGAAAAATACGAAAAGATTCGCTGTTAGTAGATGAGTTCATAAGACGATTTCGTTTACTTTTAAATGCCCTATGTCTGATTCATAATAACGTGGACTTTTGCGATTTGTGATATTTACTCCGTGTTTTTATTTTATTGGCTATAGCCAAATCCGTCCGTTTCTTTTCTGTTTAACAAGAAACAAATGTATGAATTTCCTCCAGCATAAAATTATCTTAATTCATAACGGTGCAAACACTACCACTTTAAGGGACATTCAAATGCGCTGAATCACAAAACAAACAAAGGTGCAATCACGTGACATAAAGGTGAACCAGAAACCTTTCACAATAAACCTAATATTAACAACAGAGTGTGTTCTATGTTCGAGTGTTTACTGATATACAAGGCCGTACCGAATGTAAAATGCAAACTGATAAGACAAACATCGTAAATACAGTGTACCTATTACAGACAGAGAATGAACAAAATTAAAGACATTTTACAAGCTTAAGCCTTTGTTGTAATTGTTTGGAGACATACAATGGTTTGTCATTCTGTTAGTATAACACACGGAAACCGGTACATATTACATAGACAAAAAATGCTATGTTGCTGTAACGAATATCTTTCTTTTAATATTGACTTTAACATTGTGATAATAACTAAACATTATATATAATTTGATTATCACGAGATTATAAATTATTATTACGAAATATATTTTTTCCTTTTATACGAGATACCTTCGTCGTTATTATTAGTAGGAAATAGATGTATCGTTAATACAAAATAAGGTCAAATTGATGACCCTGTCAACGAATCCGGTACAGTCATAATACCTTTATGTATTTAACCGGTTTTTGCACGTTATCCCCTCAAACAGAGCCCCCTCTTGTAACGCATACCGTAATGCACCTGGTGATAATTATGTGAAAGCCTGTTGCCTGTAGGTTCTTTAAATAGAAATGTACTACTTTCAGCAATCTTGGTAAAACTCATCCAGGGAAGGAAACCATTATATGTTGTTGAACAATGATAATTAAGTTCATAAAACAACGGAAAGGTTTAGCATTATGCAAGCCTGACATCAAATATATTGTTTTTCCTTTATTGTTTTGTGTTGTTGTTTAAGGACGAGATAGCGGGGTAAAGTCGTTTTGCTCTATAGGATGCCGTGCACTGATTACAGTCAGAAGTATACGATGATAAGACTAAGATAAATGTGCAAGCATTTCTTATGTGCTGTGGACATATATTCATATTTCATTAACTTATCAAATCCAACTGTTTTCATTGGCGGCACCTCTAGTATGCAGTATCACCAAAATATATTTCATTCAAGAAGTTGAAAACGTTTTATCGATTAAAAGCCACTCCCCTTCTATCCAGTAATATGCGGCTGTTGTTTTCGGAATGTAGAGGAAATCACCTGTTCCTCTTCAATCTGCGAATCAAAATACAATATAATTCTGTTAAAATAATTTGCCACTACGTTAGTGTATTTATTGATATTTAAATTACTGTATAATAGGGATTACATAAGAATGAAATAGAGGTATTACTGAAACTTCAACACAAACACTTGAAATAAGCGTAACAAACGGATGAAATAATAATCACACATTATATAGGTCTGGTATGGACATGTTAGTTTTACGATTCAGAGCAAGAGTAGGTGACGGGGAGATTACCTCAGGCAGGAGGTGAGTGGGTGTTAGGTATGAAGATGGTTTTTGAGTTTGAAGCGGGGATATAGTTTAAGGATGTGTCGATAAAAATAACGGAATTTTGCCTTGGGTAAGTGATTGCTATTTTAGGACAGGGAAATCCACGGTAGGGTACTGGGATGTGATCCAGAAAACGAAGACAAGAAAAGAATATCAGTAGTTGACCTAGCTCGAGTATGGAAGTGTGTCGCAAAGAGCAAACAATGTTTCACTGATGCTTTGACTTATTTACGGTAAAACAAAATTGTCTGTAAAAGGTTACAGAGAAGGATCCTTCACAACACTCTTTTCATTGAAAGATCGATACAGTATCACATTGATCAAATACACGTTTTACAAGTCAGGAATCCGAAAAGCATAGTCAGCTTTACCTGGAGAATATATGAAATATTTTGTGTTGTATTTAAATTAAATTATATACATTATTGGGGACAGAATCCACTGCCTACCCTTGCAGAGAAAAACGCTCAAAGTCAAAGCCAATAATGATGTTTTGACAAACAAGCCACTAGGTAACAAAATCGTTTTCAGAAAATGGAGAGAAAATATAAATGTCTCAAATGTTGCAATTTGGGCAGCAGGCCTAATATGATATCTTTAATGTCCCCTTAGTGATTTTCCTCAGGGGTTTCACATAAGTCGCCTTTTACGACAGATAGGAGAATGCTATTATTGCATTAGTTTTCATAATATTCATAATATTCGTATAAATATATAGTACGGAAATATACATGGTATCTTAAAACAACTGTAATATATATATAAACAAAAAAGAAAAAGAAAAACCGGACGTGACAATTTTTATTTTTTTATTTAGGATAATATGAAAATTGTGGATTATAAATGACACTGCAGTTATACATTAGATAAAACAAGATAAGGTGATATTTTTTCGCATCAAAGACAACAATAAACTAATACTATTGCTATTACTCTCGGATGTACTTATTCATCACGCAATCACCAACCCACAATACATACATATTTAACGTATGTCTTCGTTTACATATCACTCTGGGTTGGACATCAATTTTAGATGTAAATATGCTGCAAAGTAATAAACAGTTATCTTACACTGATAAGTATTCACATATTACGTGTTTATTAGTAAAATATTGATCATTATTCATAATATAAAAGTGATACTTTTCACTGAGTAATACACTATTTTACTGATTTTACCAATCAAAACACTGATTACAAACTGCAATGAAAAAGCATACGACTCAGAAAACATGATATTATAAAAAATGGCACAATATCAAAGCCTGGTTAGATTAACGATCCGCCAAAGTATGAACAAGATGTAGTGATCTAAATTTATATAACAAGATATTTATTATATAATAAAACACTGATATTAATTTTGCACGCTTAATTAAAAAAAATTGAACTGAAGTACCTGTTTAAGTTCGTAATCAAAGGAATTTAGAAAATACGTTTTTATATCGTATCAAGACCAAATCGACACATGTAAAATATCACATACACGTATTGACACGGCCACGTTTACAGGCAAACATAGCCACTTTGTACCTGTACCTGGACCGTAGTTTTCCCCACGCGGGACACTTACGTAACTCTCCAAGGTGTGGAAATCCAGGTGAAGTGGTGTTATAGACCTAAACAAATTCAAATAACAAATACTTAACGTCCAGTTGTGTTTTCATATCGGTTACACATATCAATTCTCTTTGTCAGGCACAGGCCCGGTAAAACTCTGGCCAATCATCAACATGGTATTTCTGTTACCTGGGAACTTAGCCAATTCTTGACAGTCTAACGGTCTCTGGAATGCTGTGTAACACGCATTGTAAAATTAAACATCACCCTATTTAAATTGATGAGCAATTTATATATACAGTGTTTCTTATTCCATACGAAGGCTCCGGATTTTTGTCCATTCCGTAATATTGAACAGCCATTTCTATCAAAATCGCACATTTGTGTAGAGAGAAGCGCACAACGGGGCGAACGATTTGAAATCGCACAGTTGTGTGGACGATGTATGCACGATGTGCGCACGCTAATGTCGGTGCGTTGTGCGGTCACACATCTGTATATATATATTGTTACGATTAACACATTCGAGTGACGTCACGATGTTTACAGTATCCGGTCGTTATCTGCCTCAGCTGATTTACATCCTCGACGCTTGCTTTCATTTGATTTTACTTGATGTTACAATGTAAAATAATATCAAGCAACAACAAACATGAATACTATTTCACTTGACGCTTATTCACCTTTATACATTACAGACTTCCAATACTGACATAACAACTCATCAATAAATCACCGAAGTTCACCCCATCACCCAAATTAACTGGAGCTAAAACATGTTTATGAACATTCAATCGACGCTAACAGCGATTTTGGAAAATAAGACGATACTAAAGTTGTTATCGTTGTACAGGCGAATACACTCTATAACTTCTGGTCGTACAATGATCAACCCCACATATAAATGCATTATTCATGTTTATACTAAATAATCGAAATTGTAAACAAAAACTCTCAGATACAAGTACAACCATGTTTCCATTTGTTATTGTTGACGTCGGGTAGTCAGTAAACGTTACCGAATATCGCATGTTCAGAGACCGCATACCTTTTATTTATCTTTGAAGTGATGATCTTGAGAGTAATCTGTTCAGCTGCTTTATTTAACCTGTAGTGTGAATTCGAAAATGTAACCTTAGTACTGTGTAAACGGTATTAACCAACACAGAATGTGATACACATTACAAACAACGATGTTACACTACGCAGTTCTTCTTTCTCAGTTTAAAAGTCGGGCTATCGATATGCCTACTAATTAATTAATTTTGCGTTTATCAACACGATATTTGAAGTCGTTATTGTGGTTTGAAGCAACACGGTAATGACACATTATTAAATGGATTCCTTGATGTACTCCAATGTTCAATATTTTAAAATGTACATGTTTATAACGTGTATTTTTCAAAGTAAGCGACAGTAACACGACCATATTTGTTATTCTTACCAACCACGGGTGCATTTGAAGACGCCTTTTCTTCAGTCTTTTTGGTAATCTTTTCCCCGTTTTTCTCAAACGATATTATTTTAAACCATTAAGAAAATTATGGAGAATACACGATTACTCAATAACTATACGGTAGGTAATATCAAAACAAATGTTTGTTCCTAGGTACCTTTCGTTTCCTCATTTGATGACGTTGACTTGTCATCAACTGTGGATGTTTGTTCAGCAGTCTTTTCCATTTTTCGGTATGTATCAATGATCCTTTTAAGTCGCTAACCACCTGTCTCTATTCCTCCATCTTCACCAAGTTTCTTTCGGATTCCTGTTTGATTTTCGCCTTGTTCGCCTTTCGTAATGCGTCCGGATTTATCTATACAGCATCACAGCGAACATCAGTAAAGAGGTCCTACGGAGTGGTGGTCGTGATTTCATTACAATTATGACGTCATGTATATCCCAGCCAGCACGCTGATATCGGGCCGATGTCGGTTAAAGGGAGGAATATTGGCTAAATATGCCGTTATTGGGCCGACGTCGGGTCGTCATCACTATTTATATATATGTTATTCAATGTATTTATTTCTAACACCTATTTATTACCAGAAGTTATTTAAAAGAAAGCTTAGGCTGTTTTTAATGTTTAATTGCCAAAATTAAAAAACCCACATAAACATGACAAAATGATATCGGCCCAACAGCGGACCGATGTCACCAAAACCATATAACTCGGTTACTGGCCTTATTAATTGTCCATACATCGGGCCGATATCACTCCGATGTTGTATCAAAAAGAAACAATATATGGACATAGCATTATGCATCTGTCTAATGTATTTATAAAACTGAATTCAATTAGTGTAAATGCTAAGATAACTTATATATATATGTTTGTGTTTAAATATATAAACCTATATATATATATATAGTTGATAATAAATAAATAAGTCCTTGCGAAGGAAAATATAGAATAAAAACAAAAAATTCCAGATATATATATATATAAACAAACATAAATGATTATTCACTGCGGACCGACTAACCGGAAATTGCGCCAGATTTGTAACGGGTTACCGGCATTTTCAAAACTGACAGAGAACGGACAGCAGGAATAACAGATATGGACAGTGTGTTTGGATTATTTCATGGACAGACAACGCTTAGTTAAAGGTGATGAGGGTAAGCTGTTTTATTTATACGATCATGTCTTATTTAAATTAAACTGAACATCTGGCCAGTGATACTAACATGTGTACAAGTTGATTGCGTGCTGAGTGTTTATAAATTACAAAATAAGTGTGTACCTATATATAGTTATATCATTTTAAAACTAATATTCTACACCTGATGGTGTAGAACTGCATGATGAGTTCTTACATGATTTGATATTTATATCAAGAGTGATGTGTTCTTACAGGGAGTGGTAGGCCTATTGACTTTGGTTTGGTAACCCAATAGTCAAATGTAAGGTAGGTAGTCTACCCGAGGAGGCTACATGTGTAGAGTGATGCCCTTATCTCTTGGGTTTATGATAATGTGTAACAGGCTTATTATGTATTGGGAGTATCTTGTTACATCTTACACACATAGGATCATACAACGAAACAGTAATTGCCATTGAGATTATGGGGAAATTAATAATATTTACTGCTGGTTACCGTGCACTCACGTAGCAATGTTTTCGTTAATTGTTTGGACAATAAATAAGCTGTGGATAAATAATTTATATTTGATGTCTGCAACACAATATGTCACATAACCATTCTGAATCACTCAATCAGATAAATACATTGTGTACCTAAAAACGTTAATGCCTTCTTTATTTTGTTTATTTTAGATCTCACAAATAATACTAATGTTGAATATGTAGTATATGTCAAGTATAGTATACATATGTGAATTTATTTTATAACACTGACAATTACTTCTATTTGTTTCAGATGTTGTGACGAAAGTTAATCAGTTCTTAACGGAGTTAGTGAATGGCATAGCGATAACCACCTGAGAACGGCTTGATTAGTTATATATTATTAATAAATGTTAGTATTTTCATGTTTTTCATGGTGTTTTTTTTAGTATATATTGCTGTTTTTTCTTTGATTTATAAGTATGCATGTATATATAGAAACAATATGTAATAAATGAAAAAAAAAACTAGTTTACACGCTACGAACTTGTTTAGACTACCGATGTTATCAAACTTCAAAACTATGGTTATAATTAAGTTTAATGTATCGGTACTGAAAGACTGCAGATTGACATCGGGCCAATGTCGGGAAAACATCGGACCAGCATACACATGTTGTCGAGATATACTGGGAGGAACATGGTTTTCATGTTTGAAAGACTGCAGATTGACATCGGGCCAATATTGGGAAAACATCTGACCAACATACACACGCTGTCCAGATACTGGGAGGAACATGTTTTTATGTTGGAAAGACGTGGTATAGACATCGGGCCGATATACTTGCCGATATTGGACCGACATCAAAACGTGTTGCCCGTACTTAGAACCGACACTGTGCCGATATGTAGCACTGCAAATTTACATCGGGCCAATGTTGGGACAACGTCGGGCCAACATACATATGTTTCCAAATACTGAGAGTAATATGGTATTTAGTTTGGATATACGTCGGATAGACATCGGGCCGACATCAAAACGTGTTGCAAATGGAAGCTGGCCCGATGTCGGCCCGCCCTTAAAAACCAACACTGGGCCGATATGGACTTCGATATCGGCCCAATGTCGGCCCGATATCTGTGTGCTGGCTGGGATAGTATTGGAGATAATTGGTCGTTATTAGCTGTTCAATCCTTAAAAGCATGACTCCGTTTCAAACATGATATTCCAATTTCCATTTACAGTAAAATCATAATGAAATTTAGTATTGAATTGCATTCAGACCTATAGTCTTATAATTCTAATAACATTATAAATAGATACGAATAAATTGGTCTGGGTGGATGTTGCGGTATCTGTGCTGTAGCATTCAAGTGAGTTGTCACTATAAATGATGCCGTTGTAAGCACGGTCCCACTACAAACAGGGCATACACACATAGGGAGATATTAGCCAAGTGGCATAGGACTAGTAGTTAGAGCCTGATAAGGCATCTCCTACGAATTCCTCAAAAATTGTATTGATTAATGTATATGCTAATTGTATCAATTTTATATCTGTGTACTGTAAAGCGGTTTAGAGTGGCTTATGCTAGCTAGATAGGGCGCTATATCAAATGTTGTATATTTATTTATTATATATGTATACACAAATCTCAAATGCCAATTTTTGCCGATTCCAAGTAATGACGCAAACTTAAACAAGTGTCTCATTGAAATTGTAATATGTGACTGCGACTGCGAAAATAGGGACATCTGAGGCTGACGTCATAATGAGAAAAAGCCGAGACATAGTTTCCCATACATTCTGCATGTGGTTGGAATGTGATTAGTATATAAGCTTGTGTGTTTCTGTTATTATTCAGAAGTATTAGATATGATTGTATGATGGTTTTATGATGTTATAAATCGAAATATGTCGGACATCGGTCGTTTACTTACTTGGTTTAAAGTTAACGTCGTAATATAGGCTAAATATAGCGTGTAATCGGAAGTCGAATGGGAGGCGACTCCAGACTATTTTCCGACCGATGATCTTGTTGTGATAGACGCCGCGCCAAACTTTATTCTGTTTCACTAGTGTTTTATATTATTTGTTCACAGCTTAATATCAATATGTAAGTTGTCGTTTAAAACATTGCAAGATGTTGCTTCATAGGAAGGGTTATAGCACAAGTTTTTTTTTCTTGTAGCGTTAATTCTGAGATCAAACGTTAGCCTACAAGATTATGATCACATGGATTTGTCGCCGGTATGTTTGGCCGTGTTATGATATGATACCATATGATACTTTCTTCACATTCGTATGTGGCTAAGTGTAGATATTACATATTGTGAGTATTATTGCCAACAAGGGCCTGTTGTTTGACTTTGTACCAACCCTGAGTTAAAACTTTCAATATGAGTTAACTGTCAGTGGTGACTAATGCTAGTACCTGCAGTGTACCAGTCAAAATAGATTTGAACCAAGATCAACCTTTTATAGACGAAATAGAGACCAGCTGTACTATTCAAAACTGTACACTGCGTCCAATACGTCCAATACACTCTCTTCTGATAGCGAGGACAAATTAAATTATGAATCTGATGTTTCTGCAGATTATGAACAAGATGTATTTTTTTGTCGATAAAGCCAATTAAGAGTGAATGCCAAAGAATGCGTAATTCAGTCGAAATTCCTAAATGATTCGTGTGGTTGTAAATTGTATAGTGGCGACTCATGTAGTGAACGGATTGATTTGGAAACGGCGTTCGAGTTTCGAGAGCACTGTCACCAGCTAACACATGATGAACTTGAGGTCCCAATCAAAGCCGAACTATTTGCTCATCGCAGGTCAGGTTCACACACACAGGCAAAACACAAAAGGAGAAAGAAATGGAGCGAACCTCTCAGGAATTTTTCTTCAAATGATGGCGTATTAGTAGAAATACATTTTGTTTTACTCGTGGAATCGCCAAGCATAAACTGCATGCCATCAACAAATCTGTGGATACAGACGGTTTAGTTTCGGGGAAACATGGTAATGCTGGTTCACTGTAACTGACCGACATCAGATTAAGACATTCTAAACCAAATATGTGCTATTTTGATTGACAGGAAAGCAGTTATTCTATTTAGTGAATGAGACAGAAAACTCTGGAATAGGCAAGGGAGCTAACTCAGTTGTCAGAATGGTATTTCGCTATTTCCAGCATCATGGTCATAGAGAGAAAGTTGCAAACATCTATTTGATAACTGCAGCGGTCTGAATAAGAACAACATTGTGTTGTGGTATGCCTTGTGTGGGGTATAAGTTGGTAAGTTGTTGGTATAGAGTTTTTCCCATTATGTTCCCGGGTATTGTTGACTGTTTGTCACCGATTCATTTTCTTATTCAGTTAATTAATTTCCATGTTTAACTCGGCTCCTAAGTTTTAACGTGTATGCAAATTTGGCAGCATGGTTAAAAATTAATTAAAGAACAAAATTGGAAAGTTAGCAGTAATACACATTTAATGAATAAATAATGTTTTTCTCACATACATGTAACACAATTTGTATGACTGCATATATGAATTATTGTCTTGCAATTTATGCAATGGCTGAAACCAGTGATTAATCTGACCTCACATTATTGCCCCCGCTATAGTTCTCCATTCAAATCAAAGGCCATATACATTTTAAGCAATCAATCAGCTGTGTTATTTTATAATTGTATAATATAGTTTTATCAAGCTTAATAATTATATATTTGCGTTCAGGTCTTCATGTTACGATCCAGTATTCCATGATGATAGCTGGTCACACAAAGTTTGACCAAGACTAGCATTTTGGTGTGTGGAAGCTGCGCTGGAGATCAAGTGATGAGGAAACTATGCAGGAAGTTGCCAAATTAGTAATGAAATCATCACGAAATGGACAAACCATCCCTCAGTTGGTGCAAGATGATGACAAACCTGTTAAGTTCAGAGTCTGGAAGACGTATTTAAAACAATATCCTAAGCATTTAAAGAACCTTAGGAGCTAGCATCATTTCATGTTGAATTCTACTACACCAGGGACAGTTTTGTGCAAGGAACTTTGTGACTCCCCCACTGTATCCATTACTCTACTGAAATGCGAAGACATCCTGCCCTCTGCAAATGATGTGCCAGTGTCAGTAGGACTTGACTCATCATGGTAGTGGTATTTGTTTGATACAATTAAGGAATTATGTAAGTCAGAATGCTAAAAGAACAGTACATGTCCGAAACCAGCTGTACCAAAGTCGGAAGTCAATGTTAATGAAACTGAAGAGATACTAGTAAACAAAAAAGGTCGTCTGTTGAGATGAACCGTTACTCATCTATCAAACTACTGAAATGTACATCATTGCACGAGTTTAATCTATAAAATTGAGTTAATTAATTGATTGTAAAGTGTTTGTTGACTTTTTTCAGAATTGTTCGGATTACAGATATAACGTCACAGTAATACGAATCCGCATATGGTACTGTGACGTTAGAGGATATGTAACTCATTCTCATAAAATCTCACCAGTTTAATGAAAACAAGCTTCAGTTTCATGAATATTATATGTAACATGTGTAATGGAAACGAGTTTGAAATTCTGTTTATTGTATATATGATCCATTTGTTGGTATGTTGCAATAATTAAATGTAACTGCAATGCTGATGTGACATTGCAATTTAACTTGCAATATTTGGGTAATTGATTATTGAATTGTGCCCTAATATACTGAGATACCTAAGTCAAAAGACATGACTATTCCAAAAATAGTGTTGCTGTACCATGTGTGTATATTGGTATTTATAATTTAAGATATTTTACATAACTAGTAAGTAGTATCTGACCTGCTGGTGTGGCAAATGTATTAAAAATGTTCTAAATCAAAGATCAATCAGTTATTTCACGACAATAAATGTAAATGTTGCAATCTGTGTATTATCAACATTTAACAAAAATGATATGTGACTGTGGATTATCTCCCTTTATTGAATATTGTATATGACTAATTCATCTTAATGTTACTAGAGCTCTATTTTAAATACTTCAATGAGTCCACCATCCTGACCTTGATAATTAAGCGATAATAGTTGAATGACAATTAGTAAAGCAATGCAAAACAAAATTGCGATTTAAAAAAAAATGAATCGAATGATTATCTCCCTTTATTATGTCTGCCATCTTGGTGGTATTTGACTATATATATATACACAAATATGTTCAAACGTAATATTTGTTAATCCTACATCACATAACTAAATACTGTTTTAAACTCAACCAGTCGGCAATGTGTAGGATCATAATATACATATTGACTATACATATGTATACCATTGAGACTGAGACAACGTTGTGAACTATGTAATTACATAGTTCTACTATTAAGTTTTATCTATGAGTTATCTCCCTTTACTGTTAATAAATTCAATATGTTCTGTTGATAGTGGTTATGAACGATACATACCAAATTTTGCAGTTGTTAGCTGTTTTAAATATATTTACCTTAGTTATATTTGATTCTACCTTGTTGTAATTACATTAACGTTACGTGACTGTAATGTTATATAAAGTACAGTTGTTAGTATAATGTCGTTATTTGATTTTGCGTTTTTGTTCAAATTGCATGTTACATCATCTTGATTTTCTCCGCAATGGTAATAGATTTTTCACTAATATTTTTGATTTGTATTTCTTTCATTTTGAGCTTCCAGCAAGCATAAGAATCTCAATTTCTGATTTTACCTCATCTGGCCACATTGTCGCAGTCGCGGTCACATATATGATAATTTGTTGACGACGGAACAGTGCCATATATACATTGTATTTGTAATTTCGTATTGCATATTTCGGTTGTTATTTCTGTTGTCGACGCTTTCATTTGTAAAGTTTGAAAAAAGTCCTAGATAATCTGTCAACACGTCACTATAGTGACGGGAACAGCAAAGGCAAGGCATATAAATGAAATCACTCTCGTATAAACATATGAGTTACTAAAGCATTTCCCAAAAACAGAAAACATAAACCAGACAAATAGATACACAACTTCCGCTTTATTTTTCAGTTCTGATTCCATGATGGACATGGATATTACATTGATCCAAAATAAAACACCAAAACGATACAATAACTGAGGTGACATTATCATCACGCGGGAAACTGTTACGTTTACATTTTACTCCAATTACTCTTACAATATACAAACATTATCACGGTGTTGGGTTCGTGTTATAATGATTTATTATTTCCATTCATAAATATTAAGAATCCCTGTCTTACTGCGGGCTACACAGAATATAACCAAAGTATAGGTTTCCATATATACAGTACCCTCTTCTTGATTTAATTCTGGATATATCTGTAGAGGATTGGCCGGAAATCCATCGCTGATCAAGAGGTTCCAATTCAGGTCAATCCCCACCTACGTTTACTCCCATGATTCTATAAATTTGTAATTTAAAACATATGTATTTTTGTTACTGTCAATGTTTTACACAATGTATGTGTCTCTTCAGGATTGATTCGATTACGCTATTGCCATGCTTGTACCACAAAACCCTTCAAATTTCTAGTTAAATAGTTTGGTCGTGGTGCAGGGATCCTTAGGGATATTCATTTAAATAGAAGCGTTCATAAAAAGACATTAACGTTTCACCACAATTGTACAGTGTTAAATTATTACACAATAAAAAGAAAAAGAAAAAAGAAAAAAAGAAAAACAATATGAACAATTGACGCATCTATCATGCAAGGAATAATTGGCAATTGTTTAACACAGATATAAGTACATGGCTCTCAGCCAAGTAAGGCATTTTGTTTTTAAACGCATGTTACTCTGACAAGTAACACGTAACAAAAACTGCGGGTTCATCTGGCAAGACAGCAATTTCAAAAAGGTTTGTTTTTTAACCAAAATTGTTTAGAATATGAACATACCGTGTATGTTTTTGCAATTACGAAATAACTTATAATATACGCTGATTACCACGTAGGCTTCCCTGCGTATCAAGATATTGTTTTGCGATGAAATTATACCAATCTATGATGATGAATCCAATATCATACACCATTGATTCAATTAAATGATGTAATTTTATGAATATGAATACTGAGGTATGTACAACGCAGAACTTAAACACCAACTATACAGTGTAGTAACCTTTGGTCAGGTATTTGACATTGACATCACAAAGAAAATGTAAAGTGTTACCATTAAAATGTATGTCCTTGATAAACTATAATGTAAACTTCGACCTATTGTTTTCTAATATGGATTTGAGAAAATTTACAAAATACATCGAGTATATTGAATAATTATGTGTCCGTTGTTTGATAAGTAAGGTTTGAACAAGGACACGAATCAAGTACGACGATCTTAAATAAAGCCATATTTGCATAACGGTGTCCCTAATACCTTAGTTTTCGTGAATTGCAACTGTTATGATAAACAAAGTCGAACCTTGCTACTTCAGAATGTAGTTAAACAATACTGCACAGACTCATTTATCCGGACTATTCATTACAATACATTTAAACCGGACAGCTATCAAAAATCTACAGCAAACCTACTTAAATTGA
>NW_018407166.1:8194-17375 GCF_002113885.1 Mizuhopecten yessoensis | reverse complement strand
CATGAATTGCTATCAATTTTGAAAATCCTATTTTGTGAGATGATTTTGAAAAAAATGTATTAATGAAACATACTGTAAATAACTTTAATTCTGAAGAGATTATTTTCACATTTATTTGCGAACTGGAATTTTCTGCTAATCTTGATTCCATTGTAATTAGTATCAGTATTGATAGTCAATATTAAAATGCCATAATTTAAGCCAATTGCGAAATGCAACATTCGAGGAAATAAATTGATATACGTTATTACGGTAAATCGCCGTAACCAGACAGTTCACCATTTAGACCAGTAACATCCCTTAGTTTTAACATGGAAACGGATGGGTTACGATGATATAAAGTAAAATTAACGGTCCGGGGTCATGTAACTATACTTATCGACGCAGCCCGAAACGTATACAAATTATGTGTGTCTTCGATTAGACACTTCAAAAATGTTGTGCAATATCCTGTATATTTGATAAAGTAAACAGCCTACGTACATACCATGTATTTACACACAGACACAACATTAAATATGTACGTGTGGATTATGACTTACTTAGATATAATAATAATAACTAGAAATTGTTGGCTAACAATTTGACGGGCTTTTCACTGTAAGGACTGATTTGGCTTTATAGCTAATACGAGTTATTTTCATTACACCAGTAGTAAAAGTCCTGGTATCTGGTAAAATAACATGTTCGAATTTGACCTCTATCAAATACCGGAAGTTGATCTTTAATGGTCATTTGTGTCAATAAACCTTGTAGCCCATCATCATAGCATGCTACAGACCAAATATCAATACCCTGGGCATCTTCGTTATTGAGAAGGAATATTTTGAAGATTTTAACATAATTGACCCCAGTGACCTTGAACATATGTGAAGGTCATTCATATTATCAAACCTGATGGTCCATTGCTCAAGCATGATATTCAACAAATATCATGACCTTGGGTCACTTGGTTATTGAGAAAAATATTTTTGAAGTTGTTACCCTAAAATAGCACATATGAAATTTGACCCCTAAACAACTCAAAACTGGACCTGATCAACTCAAAAAAAAAATTCTGCCAAAAATATGCGCATTAGTGCTGTCCACATCATACCTGAATATAAAGTGAATCTTAGAACAATTTTCGAAATATTCTTGATTTTTTTTTTTTGATTTTTTTTAAACATTTGACCTTTGTGACCTTGATAGTCGATCAAGGTCAGCCATTTTTTAAACCTGATACCCAATCATCTCAGCATTTCAAATATAAAATATCAAGACTCTAGGCCTTGTGGAACTTTAGAAGAAGATTTTTTAAATTTGTTGCCCAATAGTGCATTTGAACTTTGACCCCTACCGAAAACCGGAAGATGACCTTTGACACAAAAATGTTTCCTGAGAAAAGTTATTTATTTTTTATTCTGCACAACATATCCAAAGATAAATCAAATACATTCACCTGTTAATGAGGTATTGCAATTAGAAACAAAATCAGATATGACGCCATGACGGCCATTTTGTTTTTTGATGAAGTTGAAAATGTTACCAAATGTTAGAGGAAATCTGTGGAAACCTCTTCCATTACAACTAAATGAAATATTTGTCATTGATACGGGAGTAAAACAAGTTTTAACATATTGCGATAATTTTTAAAAGATCAAAGAAAATATTCAAAATGGCGTAAAACGTTAACGGTTAATGTTACAGAAACACTAAAGACATCAAATTCATTGGAATGACATTCTGCATGGATCTGTAAAAATATTCTTAAAAAAAATGAAAAATAAATGTTTTTTTATAAATTGTGACCCAACAGCGAGCTTTTTATTTGACCTTTAAATGAAATAACATTCAGAATAAAAGTTAGCCCCTAAGATTATCTACATATAATATAATTGCGTCAATTCTGTAAATTAAACCGTTTTTGAGTTATGGCCATTTTAAGATTTTGAGGTATGACGTCATAGCAGCCATATTGTATTTTTGACCTAATTTAAAATGTTTCGTTGAAATCTTCAGACCTTGGCCTACAACATACCTAAAAGACTATAAACCTATCTTTTACCAATCAAAAGATACAGATTCCACAATGTACGGAATAATAATAATAATAAGAAGAAGAATAATAATAAGAAGAATAATAATAAGAAGAAGAAACATAACAAAAACAATAGGTCTTTTCACCAGTTGGTAAAAAGACCTAATAACCAAATAGGGTCACCAAATTCTTTGACATAAATTTCAATGAAAAAGAGAAGCACACAAAGGAAACACTTTAAAATGAAATAGAGAAATATCTAATAGAAACAAATGATATCTTTAAAAAGAATGACAAAATCTTGATATGCAACTCAGATTAGATTTCTCCATTGCAAATGTTTTTTTCCCAAAATTAAAGATATCCCTTTTTCCAAATATAAACGGTTTGTTATAGATGCATTTTTACATATAATGACCAAACTGTCATTGAATTACATCTTGCTTTGAAGAATAAAATATATCTTGAAATGTACAAAAGATAGTTAATACACATACGACGTTAAGGGATATATGTTGTTTATAAAACATTATATTATGTGTGTGTATTGATTATCTTATAACCATTGAATACATGCTATATTTGTATTTAGTGTTAAATACTAAAAGGTGACTTTTCAATTCTGCAAATTATACATTACATGTCTTATTTACACAGCCAATGACAAAATGTTGACCATTCATAATACCACAATTTGTGTATTTGACCAGTATTAATATTTCTTAAGTCAGCAACACGATGTTTGAATTTGAGTACGCATTTAAACACAAATATTAACTATGATACAGTCGTCCTAATTACGCCCTACCCTCCTGGGTTCAACTGGTGCATCACCTCCTAAACCAGGTTTAGTGGATAGCTGTAATATCTTCTATCACGTCTCCAAGACAACAGACCTCACTAAAACCTCATGTATCTACAATCAATAAAACGGAAAGAATATTATTATGATATGTTCATATATATGTTAGTTTGAGACCACATTTTTTTTATAATTCAAAACAGTTTTATAACCTAATACTTATTATTTTTGACCACGACTAATTTGTGTGTCAGTAAATATGCTATCAGTCAGATACATATGATAATTAAGGTACATGTACCAAACAACCATTACGTTATCAATGAGAGGATAACATTGATATGATTTAATTGTTGGTCTTGTTTTCGTTGTCTTGATAAAAGAAGTTTAAGTGTTCTGTTGTCATCTTTTATGCCAATTTATTACTTCATATCTTGTAAATATATAATTATGTAGCGTCGATTTGAAAAGAGAAAGGGTTTCTGTAGATAAGAAATGATATGAAGCATCTCCACATTTTAAGTGTTACTAGACAGTTTGAACTTTTGTTTTTTCTCCAAATATTAAAATGTTCAGTACCTATGGAAGTTTTAATGCTGCGACCAGGGATTCGGTGTCCATGTCGCATTCCCGCATCGCCAGAAGTATTGTGTTGACCGTTGGGCAGGGATTGGTCTCTTTTATGAACGCTTCCAGCATGGCAGTGACCTTCTCGCGAGCTGGCACGTGTCTGTATTGGTCGTCAAAGTCATCTACCTTTGCCGGTGATAAACCGAGCTCCAGAAACAAGTTAAAATATGCCTTAATGTCGACATGGTCAGCGATGTTAGAAGCATCCTCCATAGACAAGCACTGTTGCAGGAAGCTATCTGGCAACGTCTCGTCTAGAAACAAGTTATGTATTGATGCATTTGAGAAAAGAAAAAAACAACACGATGCAATAGATAAAACATAAATAAAAATCACACTTCTGATTATTCTGGTAGTGTTTATATTATTAAACAGTATTGGTTTCAGGGATAATTTAAGTTTAATGTTGACCGATACTTAACCTAGGGGATAGGACGTCGCTGAGGAAAACCAGAAACGTGTTGTATCTTAGAATCCAAAACCCCGATCAAATATGTGTGGATAACAATAAAAAAAACACCATTTGTACTTGTTTAATAGACATTTTTTAAATTAAAAAAATATATATATAAAAGCAGAATAAACGAATTAATGCAAAAAGACGTATGTTTACCATAAACGCTGTTCACATTGCGGTCAGTGTCAAGAGTGTTCATCAGGGTCCCTGAATCCATTCCATGTTCTGACAATGCGTCAGCTATAGCCCCGAAACTAGCACCCGCCTTCATTTTGCGGAGATGCAAGAATACCTTCGTGATGCGGGATCTAAAGGCGAGGTGGCGGTGCTCTTCCATTTCCTGTTCCACTTTCTTCTCAGGACAGTTCAACTCGACAAAGAACGTCAGGTATGAACTGCCGATGTATCTAGACAATCTACCAATCTCTTTGGGTGACAAATGTCTACCCGGTACATCTTTTGTTTTGTCTGCAACGGATGAAACTGCATCAACATAAAAAGATGAAAAACAACAAAACAACGACCGGCTTAACTAAATAAGATTACGCTTTAATAAACACCTAGCTCATCGATATAACGTGTTGTCCACCCACGCGGCTACCCTAGATTGTAGTTATGAGACAAGATGAAGTTAATGCAGAAACGCCCACCCACGCGGCTGCCCTCGACTGTAATAATGAGAAAGGAAGAATGTAATGTAGACACGCCCGCCCACCAACGCGGCTGTATTATACTGTAATAATGAGAAAGGAAGAATGTAATGCAGAAACGCCCACCCACGCGGCTGCCCTCGACTGTAATAATGAGAAAGGAAGAATTTAGTGTAGACACGCCCGACCACCCACGTAGCTGCCCTATAATGTAATAATGAGAAAATATGAAGTTAATGTAGACACGCCCGCCCACCCACACGGCTGCCCTATAATATAATAATTAGACAAGATGCAGTTAATGTAGACCCGCCCTCCCACCCACGCTGCTTTCCTAGACTGTAATAATGAGAAAGGAAGAATTTAATATTGACACGACAGCCCAACCAACGCGGCTGCCCTTGACTGTAATAAAGTGAAATAAGAAGTCGATTTAGACACACTCGCCCACCCACGCATCTGCCTTTGACTGTAATATTGAGACAGGAAGAATTGAGTGTAGACACGCCCGCCCACCCACGCGGCTGTCCTAAACTGTAATAATAAGAAAGGAATAATTGAATGTTGATACGACCGCCCACCCACGCGGTTTCCCTAGACTGTTATAATGAGATAGGAAGAAGTTAATATAGACACGCCCGCCCACTTCCTTGGCCGCCGACGTCCGTTAACATGAACATAACGGTATAATCTTACCAGCGTAGTGCTGATCAGTCTGCTGCATCTGTAACAGAAAGGATGTGTAAAGGACTGGATAACTCAGTATAATTGTTTAATTAATAAAGAACTATGAGACATATAAAGCTAAAATATACATAAAAGTTGTAAAACATGTAGATTCTCAGATAATATTACATATGAGTATATTATTTATATTATATTTCCATCAGCTTGACAAAATAACTTACCATGATATCTATTTACGAAACATTGAATTAGTTAATATAATATGAAAATATTAGTTTTAATTCGTGAATAGGAACCTAATTATATCCTCTCTTAATGAAAATGATGCATTAAGTACACATACCTTCTGCTTGTCATCCTCGAACCAGACGTAGAGATCCTTTTTGTGTATCCATCCAGATCCATCCGAACTGTAGCATTCTACACTTTCCCTTCGATAGAGATCTTCTACTCTAACCATTCTTTCACCTGATGTGAATCGGTAGTCGTTGTGGAGGTAGAATCGGTACTTAAGATGACTTTGATTATTCAGCTTCAGAACTCGATTCAGAATACCCTGCATGATTTTACGAAGACTGATTCCGGTGCCAGGCAGCAGTACTGCCTGATCCCTACTTCTCGTGAACATTACCATTTTCATGGCATTGTCTTTACATAAGATAACCATTTTCCAAAGACCTTTCACCTGCAGACAGGCAAATCCGCGTTGAATAAACTTCGAACCATCAAGACGGGGCTCTTCAAGTCGCTGAAACCTGTGGATACAGGCGGCAATCATCTTGTCCCAGACGGCCTGTGGGATGAACGGATTGTCGAACTTGAGGCAAAGGGCAACAGTTGTGACAGTGTCAGGATCATCAAGAACGGGACGAATTATCTCGGGATCTGCAGTCTGAAGAATGCTAGGTACTATGAAGTAATTCACCTCTGCGTCTACAGACAGTGGTTTGGACAGTAAACCGAGAGTTTCCAATGCAATGTAGAGAGTTTCTTCCTGCTCAAGGAATCGTAATTCCTGGTATCGTCCCCAAAGTTGCCGGATAAATTCTACTGGTAAAACACCAGATTTCTCATATGCTGTCCACTCAAGTTTTTGCTTCATTGTTAGTTCCGTAATGAACTTTGGGTCAGTGACGATGGCTTTGAATGCATTTATTATCCACTGTGCTTGCAGAACGATGAACGGTTTCTTGTTATGAAGATCAAAGCACAGGAATGATCCAGAAAACTTTATTTTCCTAAACCAAATAAAAAATATCGGTTTGAAAAGTATCAAATCATAGTAACATATCTGATGAAATGTGTAATGATGATTTATACTTACCATAGGAATTCCATTATGTCATCTTCTACTAATGGTACTGCTAACTGCCTGTTGATTTCCAACAAATCATCATATGTCAGGATAACCCTGCCATCATTCTTCAGTCTCACCAACTCGTGTTCAAAGGCGACCCATCTTGCAGGTACATGCTTCATCCACTGAGATTGGAGTGGGGCAATCGCTATGATCTTTTCCCACATCTGCTGGTACGTTGCTTGATTTTTCGTGGAATCATTCAGATCTGCAATGGGGAACATTTCCTGGACGTGGGTTTCCATAATTTCACGTAGGTCCTGTTTCTTGTAGAGCTCTTCTAGCACTGAGGCAAATAAATGCTGTTGTTCTTCTTTCTGCGTTAAAGAAAATGCACGTTGAATTGCGCTTAAAACATGCCTTCGCCGGTAGTAATATAAATAGTAACATTAATCGTTGAATTTACTATTGATTTCATTCAGTTTCAGACATATAACACATCTTTACTCGATAATCAGTCCCAATTTATTTCAACATTGTTGCAAAGAAAGGACAGAATGGGTTTACTTACTTACCACACGGGAAGCCCTGCTATTTAATATTTTAGGATTGTTCAATTCTGACGAGTTGTTAAATATACTCTTTTCTATCAAAGTTTTATTCAACAACTGGACGACATGTGAAACTATTCCAATCCATATGCACACGTTCCAAACCAACTAATTCCGTATATAGAAAGGTAACAAAGGTATACAAAACCAAAAAGGCACCCGTTTCATGTCAAGTTTTAACTTGTAATCATTGATAATGTACCTGTGGCAATATGACGTATCATTTACACGTTCTCTTTGGAATCTCAACACTGCTTCAGCTAACTTTACCAACATTCACCTGATGCTAAAAAAAGGCTGTGACTGAATTCCAAATGGATTTAAATCATTTTTACTTTATCTGAGATAGTTTCGAACATTGCGAAAGTTTAAGATGTAACAGCGAGTGAAGTCGTTCTGGTAGCAGGGACGTTTGGCAGGCTTGGACATGCGTGCGAAAAAAGCTGTAACCATTTTCTGTTGCATGCTGCTTTAACCGTTATATGATCTAAAACATGTTCATGCCCCTGTCTTACTAGGAACAGTACATGCCACTCGAATCCTGCGTCACATAGGGCTTGGCTGCCAGTAATTCCAGTCATTGTTCGGAATGCGCTGACTGAGCTATGTTAGAATGACAAGTATTATACAGCTAAAAACAGACTAAACTAAACTATACATTAATTTGGTGACTATATCGTATGTTTACACAGTACATATTTTTGACCACGCATCGCACCAAAATAGCATCAGTTTGATCTTTATCGTAAAAAAATAGATATGTAACCCTTATAGAGTTAACTGCACACGCAATATAAGACATAGAATGACAACAACTGTATTTGCAATATCCACATATGTGTTATCGGTGAATTAAAATACTTACATTCCGAGAAAGAAAGTCCAAATGAGATCCTACGAGGATGATAGGAGGGGTTCCTTTACCATGTGCTGCTATTTCGATAGCATAGGTAGCGATAGACCTCAGCCAAAACTCAATTCTTTCTTTAAAAAAAACAACAACAAAACCCGTTTATAACAGGGGCAGGTCAAACATGTCATTTTGCTATCAAAACAAGACAAACAAATTGAAAGGATTCTTATATTGAGACAATAACGTTCTGCTTTAAATATGTTATAACATTTGCTCAAGTCTTACCCATGTGTACATATTTTCAATTTCCAGACTATGCAATATAATGTCCTGGGTCACGAGTGCGGGGCCCAGACAGGGAACAAGTCAAACAGTGTCCCTCTTTGTTAGTTGTGTTTCTATGTAATTTATAAAACCAATAATCAAATGCTTCAATATCCACTAGTATATGCTAATCCGCTTGTTTAAGACATATATATCCTGTCGAAATATGCACAGCGTGTATCCAATTGTACACAATCCAATCCCAGTACTCATATAAACACATATGGGTTGTGACTATGACCTTATCGTGATTATCGGAATGTTGCATACTGCATCACTGAAACCTTCTTTTTTAAAAAGGTTAGGTGGTATATTGGTACATTTAGGAGCTGCGGCTATTTATAGGCTAACAGATTTGTTGCCGTTTGTTGGGTGTGGTGTGGCCTGTCGGGAAAAGGGGCAAAAGGGGGCACGATATTGCCCATAAATATATAAATAGAATCACGAGTGACGAAAGACGACAAATGTATGATCCCTGCCTTATCTGCCCCTCGTACTCTCGCCGACCTACGGCAACACATTGTTTATCCTATAAATATCCGCAGCTCCTACCACTACCCCACGTAACGTTTTAAGAAAGAAAACATCTGGGATGCAACGGTCAACTGTCCAGTACTCCCGTTAAGGTCATAGTCACAAATCGTATGTTTATAATATTGTATTGTATATATATTTTGACAGGTTGTTTATGTCCTTCATCGAGAGTACATACCGTACTAGCCATCGAAACGCCATATATAACACTTTTTGGTTATTCTACATGGAAATTTTCACATCTAAAAGTTACATAGCCACACTCACTGGTTGTGGTTTATAAACCCCAATATAGAAGGTACAACAGAAACATGCC
>NW_018407166.1:7312-7819 GCF_002113885.1 Mizuhopecten yessoensis | reverse complement strand
ATATTCTCCAAAATTTCTTACCGTACACTAAACAAACTTGCATACTAATAAGTTGCTTATATTTTCTTAAAACGAGAACGCCATATGCATTTATAAATACATTTCTGAATTAACCAAAATTATGGATTACTATAAACATGTGGTATGATTTGGTTACTAATTGGTATTTTTCTTGGAATCGGTACGCTTAGTTTACTAATTAGAATAACCAAGGACATTTACCTCCTCTTTTTCCTCTGAATGGGAACTTCGAGAAGAATTGCTTCAGTTTCTGCTTAATACCTGAATAGTAATACGCAATGATTATGTCAGTGACAATACAGCAAGTAAAACAGAACATCCAGTTTATTAAGGATGTACACTTCTGATGTTTAAATCACGTTCAGAACTCGTTTCGATCTCTTGTAATGGGTTTTCATAAAATCTAACAAGTTATGAAAGACGTTTTAAAGAATCTAAAAAGGACCATTCATGCAGCCATTTTGAAATGATTACAAAGGTGATATT
>NW_018407166.1:3704-4618 GCF_002113885.1 Mizuhopecten yessoensis | reverse complement strand
TATTATAAAAATATAATTGATTCTTGTTTTAGTCTACGTAGTTTATTGCTAGGGAAGTTATATTATACGATTTAGTACATGATAATGTATACTCTCGTGCTCGTGCATGTAGGTAACTGTTGTGAACAAGAACAATAATATGTGCTAAATATATGTATTTTTTCATTCATAATATGTATCTTTGGTATTGATAAGAACATAGGCATAGGTTTTCTTTAAAAATGTAGGTATATATACTGACTATGCTACAGGTAAGTCTAACCTGTCTGAATCCTTGTACTGGAGACACTATTGCTCACACCCTGAGGGGTGTGTACTGCATAGATGAGTGATGTCAGATAGCATAGGCACTGATATCACAGTGAAACGTCAATATAGCTATTTCGCAGTGTGTATCTAAACGGGCGTGGATCGATGAGTATGGGGGTTGAGGGCGATAGTTTCCGGATCATNATCTTGTTCTTCATGAAAACGTCATGGCGTTAAAGGATTTTGTTCATCTGTGCTCAATAAATGCTACAGTATTTAATCATTTGTCATACATGTTCGAAGCTTCATTACCAGGTAAATCTCAGTCTCTGATACTGTCCACTGTGCTACTTGCTAAGGGCGCTACGTGGTACTAATTGGTCAGCTGCAAAAGGGCAGTTATCATTTTTTATTAAACCATGTAAATTAAGTGGTACACTAGACCGGAAACGTTTGACTTATTTTTACATCTTTATAATTACCACACACATAAAGAGCACCCCGTTAACAAACTTACTATAGATAACAAAGAAGCACAATATATTTTCGCAGGAAATCAGTTTTAGCCCATTAGTACAAAACAGATTTCTAGGATATCACATGATGAAAATAAAGTTATTTTTATGATTATTTTTTTAAATGATTATTGAAAGTTATCCTCATAA
>NW_018407166.1:940-2332 GCF_002113885.1 Mizuhopecten yessoensis | reverse complement strand
ACGGAAAAGCTATGCAAACGGTACGGAAACGGTACGCTTAAAGTGGATCAGCCAACGTGTACGGGTCTGTGTTCCGGATGTTAAAACATCTATTTAAACATCATTTCTGAATGTAATAAAATCTAGAAATACACATGTGAATTATACATTTATCATTAATTTCGTTTTTGGGATCAAACAACGTTTAACGATGTACAGTGTGTACGTGATGTTCGCACGGTGTGTACACGATGTGTGAACGATAAAATCTGGACGATTATTGCTTTCACACATATGTGCGGACAATGAACGAACGTTGTGCGATGCCAATTGTGGTTGGTGTAAATTATGAAATAGCTTAACAATATCTGGTTCGTGTTTAAATATATCAACTATATTTTTTTTAAATATGTTACTATATTTTAGCTACATATATAGGCTGATATTTCTATATTTTTCCTAAATCTAGAAATTGTGTTTCGGTGTTTTTTATAAACGACCCAAATCGACACATGAACAATTAGTGCACATACTAGGATGAACTTGGTCACAAATACAGGTAAACATAGCCACGTTGTGCAGGTACGTACGTGGGTCGTAGTTTTCTAACCCGGGGCACTGAAGTAACTCGTCAATATGTAAAAATCAAGGTGAAGGGAAGCTGTATAATGCAAATATCAAATACTTTACGTCCAGCTGTGTGTTCATAAGTCATACGGTATCATATACCGGTTATCTATGTCAGACACAGGGCGCCAAGTAAAACTCCGATCACTCATCAAATGGTATTTACCTGTTCTGTTACCCGGGAATGAAACCCGTTCTCGACAGTTTAAAAGTCACCGTTATATTGTGTAACAAGCATTGTTAAATTACCATAATATGTTATCAATATGTTAGGGAATATATGTATACAGTGTTCTCATTCCATACGCGCCTTCCGGGTTTTTCTTATTCCGTCATATCGATCAACCAATTGCACCAAATTGCACCTTTGTGCGGAGAGAAGCGCACAACGGGGCGAACGAATGTTAAATCGCACAGTTATGTGCACCATGTGCGGACCGTTTGCGCACGTTGTATGCGCACGCTATTTTTGGTGTGTTGTTCGGTCACACAAAAATTCAAAGTTGTTGTACTGATGATAATAAATCAACAGTCATGCACTCATTTAGTGACAAGCATTGCAGTAGTAAAACGGAAAGATTATATTCCGAAAATAATTGCAGATTTCATTTCAGTCGTCGTCAACACTGAACATCACAAAAGGTCAAGGTCAATATTCACTGACCCTGTCTCAGGGAAAAATTAACATTTTCAGTCTTAATTTTCAGCATTAAGGAATTTTACTTCAATAGTTGAATAGTACGTTAATTAGACACTATTGGACACAATTATAAAATCAGAAAAAAA
>NW_018407166.1:0-932 GCF_002113885.1 Mizuhopecten yessoensis | reverse complement strand
GTAAGATGCAGAAGGTTCAATTGAGATTAACCTGACCTTATTTTATAATGCGAAACACCACCTTATCCAGATGTACCAACTTAAACATTTTGATGTCCATTCCTGAAACAACAACAAGATTGTGCCCTAGAAAACCATTATTTCAGTAGTCGAGGTCAAGGTCAGAGCTCAAATTAAGGTCACAGTGACCTTGTTTTAGGAAGCCTATACATTATTTGACGCCATTTTACGTAACAGCGGCTGATATACTGCATAACGAGAAAGTGACGGGGGATTTTACTGTCGTGATCTGGCTGGTCCATATCTTGATGGTCAGAATTATATCACCAAAGTTTCAAACAGCAAAATAAAATGTTGCCAATGTTTCTAATTTTGCAATGACATGTTCCTCATATATGGTACTTATTCAAGTACTAACATTGAAAAGTTCTCACTTGGACTTAAATCGCGCTCGAGGATCTTCTGCCCTTTAGCAGACTTAGTNGTCAGAATTAAATCACCAAAGTTTCAAACAGCAAAATAAAATGTTCCCAATGTTTCTAATTTTGCAATGACAGGTNGACAGTCTCCTCATCTATAATACTTATTCAAGTACTAGCATTGAAAAGTTCTCACTTGGACTTAAATCGCGCTCGAGGATCTTCTGCCCTATAGCAGACTTAGCTAAATAAACTGTTTATAAACCACATTTTGAAATGTAACTTTCCAGTGAAAATGACTCAGGTGTAGTGTCCACTTGTCGGTTAATAAGTTTGTTCCAACTTGCTTTAGTTAACATTTTAGCACCAGGTTTATAGCAATTATTGTAAAATTAGATAGCAAAGTATTATGTGTCACTGTTCATAGACATGTTACTGGTTGTTGTCATATTGTCTTGGAAACCGTTCAGAGAGACTATATTACGTTCGCTATGAGTGCTATTAGATGTTAGC
>NW_018407165.1:5176-5693 GCF_002113885.1 Mizuhopecten yessoensis | reverse complement strand
TGTTAGTAAATCGACTTCGACACCATGTTACCTGATGCTAGTAAATCGTCTTCAACACTTTGTTACCTGATGTTAGTAAATCGACTTTGACTCTATGTTACCTGATGTTAGTAAATCGACTTCGACACCATGTTACCTGATGCTAGTAAAGCGACTTCGACACCATGTTACCTGATGCTAGTAAAGCGACTTCAACACTATGTTACCTGATGTTAGTAAAGCGACTTCAACACTTTGTTACCTGATGCTTGTAAAGCGACTTTGACATTATGTTACCTGATGCTAGTAAAGCGACTTCGACGCCATGTTACCTGATGCTAGTAAAGCGACTTCGACACCATGTTACCTGATGTTAGTAAAGCGACTTTGACATTATGTTACCTGATGTTAGTAAAGCGACTTCAACACTTTGTTACCCGATACTTGTAAAGCGACTTTGACATTATGTTACCTGATGCTAGTAAAGCGACTTCAACACCATGTTACCTGATGCTAGTAAAGCGACTTTGACATTATG
>NW_018407165.1:0-448 GCF_002113885.1 Mizuhopecten yessoensis | reverse complement strand
GTTAGTAAAGCGACTTCAACACTATGTTACCTGATGCTAGTAAATAAACTTTGACACTTTGTTACCTGATGCTAGTAAAGCGACTTCAACACTTTGTTACCTGATGTTAGTAAAGCGACTTCAACACTTTGTTACCTGATGCTAGTAAANGCGACTTCAACACTTTGTTACCTGATGTTAGTAAAGCGACTTCAACACTTTGTTACCTGATGCTAGTAAAGCGACTTCAACACTTTGTTACCTGATGCTAGTAAAGCGACTTCAACACTTTGTTACCTGATGTTAGTAAAGCGACTTCAACACTTTGTTACCTGATGTTAGTAAAGCGACTTCAACACTTTGTTACCTGATGCTAGTAAATCGACTTCAACACTTTGTTACCTGATGTTAGTAAATCAACTTCGACACTATGTTACCTGATGTTAGTAAAGCGACTTCAACACTTTGT
>NW_018407164.1:1737-2584 GCF_002113885.1 Mizuhopecten yessoensis | reverse complement strand
ACTGTAAAGGAACATCTCAGCAAAAAGTCCTTACACGCTGCAAAGCAACGTTTAATAACCAGTACTTACACACAGCAAAGGAACGTCTAGGCAACCAGTCCTTACACACAGTAAAGGAACGTCTCAGTAACCTCTCCGTACACACAGCAAAGGAACGTCTCAGCAACCAGTTCTTACACACTGTAAAGGAACATCTCAGCAAAAAGTCCTTACACGCTGCAAAGCAACGTTTAATAACCAGTCCTTACACACAGCAAAGGAACGTCTAAGCAACCAGTCCTTACACACAGTAAAGGAACAACTCAGAAACCAGTCCTTACACACTGTAAAGGAACGTCTCAGCAACCAGTTCTTACACACTGTAAAGGAACATCTCAGAAACCAGTCCTTACACGCTGCAAAGGAACGTCTCAGTAACCTCTCCTTACACACTGTAAAGGAACGTCTCAGAAACCAGTCCTTACACACTGTAAAGGAACGTCTCAGCAACCAGTTCATACACACTGTAAAGGAACATCTCAAAAAAAAGTCCTTACACGCTGCAAAGGAACGTCTCAGTAACCTCTCCTTACACACTGTAAAGGAACGTCTCAGAAACCAGTCCTTACACGCTGCAAAGGAACGTCTCAGTAACCTCTCCTTACACACTGTAAAGGAACATCTCAGTAACCTCTCCTTACACACTGTAAAGGAACGTCTCAGTAACTTGTCCTTACACACAGCAAAGGAACGTCTAAGCAACCAGTCCTTACACACTGTAAAGGAACGTCTCAGAAACNTTTACACAGTAAAGGAACGTCTCAGCAACCAGTCCTTACACGCTGTAAAGGAACGTCTCAGTAACCAG
>NW_018407164.1:0-448 GCF_002113885.1 Mizuhopecten yessoensis | reverse complement strand
AGTAACCTCTCCTTACACACTGTAAAGGAACGTCTCAGCAATCAATCCTTACACACTGTAAAAGAACGTCTCAGTAACCTCTCCTTACACACAGCAATGGAACGTCTCAGCAACCAGTCCTTACACACCGCAAAGGAACGTCTCAGTAACCAGTCCTTACACACAGCAAAGGAACGTCTCAGTAACCTATCCTTTCACACAGCAAAGGAACTTCTCAGCAACCAGACCTTACACACTGTAAAGGAACGTCTCAGCAACCAGTCCTTACACGCTGCAAAGGAACGTCTCAGCAACCAGTCCCAACACACTGTAAAGGAACGTCTCAGAAACCAGTCCTTATACACTGTAAAGAAACGTCTCAGAAACCAGTCCTTACACACAGCAAAGGAACGTCTCAGAAACGAGTCCTTACACGCTGCAAAGGAACGTCTCAGCAACCAGTCCCAAC
>NW_018407163.1:1125225-1173270 GCF_002113885.1 Mizuhopecten yessoensis | reverse complement strand
ACGTGAGAGGGCTAAACATGTCCGTCAGTTTGGTATTATGTATGTGAGACGTGAGAGGGCTAATCATGTCCTTCAGATTGGTTTTATGTATGTTAGACGTGAGAGGGCTAAACATGTCCGTCAGTTTGGTATTATGTATGTTAAACGTGAGAGGGCTAAACATGCCCTTCATTTTGGTATTATGTATGTTAGACGTGAGAGGGCTAAACATGTCCGTCAGTTTGGTATGATGTATGTTAGACGTGAGAGGGCTAAACATGTCCGTCAGTTTTGTATTATGTATGTTAGACGTGAGAGAGCTAAACATGTCCTTCAGTTTTGTTTTATGTATGTTAGACGTGAGAGGGCTAAACATGTCCGTCAGTTTGGTATTATGTATGTTGGACGTGAGAGGGCTAAACATGTCCTTCAGTTTGGTATTATGTATGTTAGACGTGAGAGGGCTAAACATGTCCTTCAGTTTGGTATTATGTATGTTAGACGTGAGAGGGCTAAACATGTCCTTCAGTTTGGTATTATGTATGTTAGACGTGAGAGGGCTAAACATGTCCTTCAGTTTGGTATTATGTATGTTAGACGTGAGAGGGCTAAACATGTCCTTCAGTTTGGTATTATGTATGTTAGACGTGAGAGGGCTAAACATGTCCTTCAGTTTGGTATTATGTATGTTAGACGTGAGAGGGCTAAACATGTCCTTCAGTTTGGTATTATGTATGTTAGACGTGAGAGGGCTAAACATGTCCTTCAGTTTGGTATTATGTATGTTAGACGTGAGAGGGCTAAACATGTCCTTCAGTTTGGTATTATGTATGTTAGACGTGAGAGGGCTAAACATGTCCTTCAGTTTGGTATTATGTATGTTAGACGTGAGAGGGCTAAACATGTCCTTCAGTTTGGTATTATGTATGTTAGACGTGAGAGGGCTAAACATGTCCTTCAGTTTGGTATTATGTATGTTAGACGTGAGAGGGCTAAACATGTCCTTCAGTTTGGTATTATGTATGTTAGACGTGAGAGGGCTAAACATGTCCTTCAGTTTGGTATTATGTATGTTAGACGTGAGAGGGCTAAACATGTCCTTCAGTTTGGTATTATGTATGTTAGACGTGAGAGGGCTAAACATGTCCTTCAGTTTGGTATTATGTATGTTAGACGTGAGAGGGCTAAACATGTCCTTCAGTTTGGTATTATGTATGTTAGACGTGAGAGGGCTAAACATGTCCTTCAGTTTGGTATTATGTATGTTAGACGTGAGAGGGCTAAACATGTCCTTCAGTTTGGTATTATGTATGTTAGACGTGAGAGGGCTAAACATGTCCTTCAGTTTGGTATTATGTATGTTAGACGTGAGAGGGCTAAACATGTCCTTCAGTTTGGTATTATGTATGTTAGACGTGAGAGGGCTAAACATGTCCTTCAGTTTGGTATTATGTATGTTAGACGTGAGAGGGCTAAACATGTCCTTCAGTTTGGTATTATGTATGTTAGACGTGAGAGGGCTAAACATGTCCTTCAGTTTGGTATTATGTATGTTAGACGTGAGAGGGCTAAACATGTCCTTCAGTTTGGTATTATGTATGTTAGACGTGAGAGGGCTAAACATGTCCTTCAGTTTGGTATTATGTATGTTAGACGTGAGAGGGCTAAACATGTCCTTCAGTTTGGTATTATGTATGTTAGACGTGAGAGGGCTAAACATGTCCTTCAGTTTGGTATTATGTATGTTAGACGTGAGAGGGCTAAACATGTCCTTCAGTTTGGTATTATGTATGTTAGACGTGAGAGGGCTAAACATGTCCTTCAGTTTGGTATTATGTATGTTAGACGTGAGAGGGCTAAACATGTCCTTCAGTTTGGTATTATGTATGTTAGACGTGAGAGGGCTAAACATGTCCTTCAGTTTGGTATTATGTATGTTAGACGTGAGAGGGCTAAACATGTCCTTCAGTTTGGTATTATGTATGTTAGACGTGAGAGGGCTAAACATGTCCTTCAGTTTGGTATTATGTATGTTAGACGTGAGAGGGCTAAACATGTCCTTCAGTTTGGTATTATGTATGTTAGACGTGAGAGGGCTAAACATGTCCTTCAGTTTGGTATTATGTATGTTAGACGTGAGAGGGCTAAACATGTCCTTCAGTTTGGTATTATGTATGTTAGACGTGAGAGGGCTAAACATGTCCTTCAGTTTGGTATTATGTATGTTAGACGTGAGAGGGCTAAACATGTCCTTCAGTTTGGTATTATGTATGTTAGACGTGAGAGGGCTAAACATGTCCTTCAGTTTGGTATTATGTATGTTAGACGTGAGAGGGCTAAACATGTCCTGTAGGAAATCATTCCGGAGCTTGCCTCCTGCCATGTGTCCTCAGTTATCGTTGTAACATTTTATATTGACTTTAGTTCCTATTTTTCATCGCGTGTTTACCTGTATACATTTTTTTTCCTTTTTTTTTTTTTTATTAAAAATCACAATTAAGTAATTATGTTCAATACATAATCCTTTCTTCTCCATGTCTGTCTCTTTCCTTTCTTTTTTCGTTGCATTCCGTTCTCACTCTATCACTGTATAGATTGTGTTTATCTATATACAACAAAATCATTGATATGTTCGTCTTAAAAGGGCAGATATGTTTGCAAGACTATTAAACATTATTCTTCATTTATAGCTAACGTTTACTTATATGGCATTTGAGTGAAGGAGCGGGTAACTGTCCTTTTATTCGATGCCATTAAACACTCCCCAGAGTATCAGTAATAGCTACTATTCCGTCCTTAAACGATACATCACAAACATCTTAACTCAATAAAATGTCAGGTGTGGGTTAAACCCTTTACTACCGGTAATCTGTCCAGCAGGGAGAGCTGGCGGTAATATTGACGGGTTTCACAGTACACCTAGCCATTTAAATCGACGTCTAATGAACGCGAACCAGACTCTATTTATCTTTGAGGATGTACGTTTTGATTATAAGGTGAATTCAAGAGCCCAGGCGACAAAAAAAAAACTTGATTAAATACCTAGACAAAAGCAGTTTCGCAAGTGATCTCCTACAATACACATCCATCTGTAATAGTAATGAATATAGATACGTCTGTTTTTGACCCAGTACAAATGAACGAGAAGTATAAATTTCTTCAATGTGTTTACCTAAAACTTGGTAAATGTATTCCTACGCTATTTCGCCTTTATTTCTTCAGCCCTTAATATACACTCGATAATACGTGTGTTTAACAGCTCGCCATTACAATAGTGTCTGTTTAAATGTCGCTATGGCTTGTTATTCAGAGTTTCTCTAATCAAAGACTATTATAATGACGTTAGTAACAACTTGTTATGAAGAAATGTTCATAGTTTTTATGAACACTTGTGACGATGAGATCCTCTGTTAAAACAACTCAAAATACTTATTGAGATAATGTTATAGTGTGTAAGGTAATCTATGATAATGAACAGATTTCAGTCATGTGGTCTAGAAGTAAAATAACGTGTGTTTGAGAGATTGTCAGTTATAAAACATTAGAGTACTAAGATGTGAATAAGTTTTTTATCGTTTTAGAAATAATAAAAGGTAACCGTTCATTTAGTTTGGTATGAGTTGTGGTAGTATAGAGAGTCGAAAAGTCAAACGTTTTTTTAGAGAAAACATGTTTGAGAGGAGAATGTTCAAGATTGATCAACTGATCTTTAGAACTATTTAAAATCCACATACCAATTATTCCAATTCTTGTGTAAACAGTGTCACAATACCACTTTAATCCTAACTCCATGGTACTTAGTAAGAAAAGCAGTGTACAGTTTTGGATAATCGCTTATTTTAGAGCCAGCGATAGAACGTTGCTGATAAGGATCATTGGGAAGTTTCTGAAACCGGCACAAACGAGACAGGTCCATATCATTATCATAAATGGGTATTCAGAAGGATTGTTATGTAGAAGCTTAATTAACTAGTATTTCGTCTTTCGAATAGCTGGACAATATTTAGGGTTTCAGACAACTTGCTTAATCATAGTTAAAAGGTGTTAATTAACAGCTTCATTAACACTAGGCTTTATCACACACCTATATTAGTCTATGGATGGTTCCAGAAATGATAAAAACAGTGAGGTGGAAAGTGTCTGTACTGTCATACTGTCAATATTATAATAGGTGCATCTGAAATTGTCTGTTTTAATGGCTTTCTTGAAAGGTGTGTTTTTATCCCAGCTTGTGATATATTCACATTGTTTACTTTCAAATCACATACAGCAAACATTACTTATTCTAACACGGAACTTGAAACATATTTAAGATATTTAAAGAATGGTCTATGGTTGTATCTGCCTGTGATGCCAGGGAGCAAGTGTACCTTTGTTTAACCCCAGACGCCATACTGTCTACTTTAAGAATTGTTTTTTTTTTTCTCTTTTAAAATGGAAAAATGAAGGAAAGTTTTCATATCGCATTGTATTTCCTTAAAGCATTGTGTCAAGTGATAAAACGGTTATGAATTCTAGCGTCTTATTTCGGTAGTGAGTAACCATGTCTCCATGTGAAGTAGGGTTTTTCTACGTGTGTTGATATTAAGTACCATACACTGTTTACTTACTGACGCCACGCATCCTCGTGCATTAAAGATCTCACTAGATTTTGACAGAGAAATATGGAATGGGAAACCAGTACGGAAAGAAGTGATAAATATTGAATTGTAGTAAGCGGTAGCAGATATGTACATGTTGTATAAGGATTCAGCTTGATGGATTGTTGGCTCCGGACTAGTGCTGGAACTCCGCAGTCTGAACAAACAACCCAGACTTGGGAAGGACATGGTATTACACACAAAAGATATTGGGTGCATGTATATCAAATTAATGTACCCATTGTCTCTATTTATGAGGGGAGCTTACTCTGTAAAAGCTGGATCGGTGTTTGCTGAAGATCAATGTGTTTGGTCACACATTTGGTACATCTTATCTCTAAAGTACGTTATATAGCCAGATAAGATGTGTGGTATTGAGTAGATATATATATATATTACAATGTGGTGAACATGAGATAGATCATTCTCTGTTCCACTACATATCGGTTTTATTACAGTTGTGTCTGATGTTTCCACTCTGACATACACAATGGTACAGATAATATATCACTCACCGGCGCTGTTACGGTTCTAGATTAGATGTACAAAATTAAATGCTAAGATGTACAAATACTGTTCAAAGGCGTACATACTGAAAGGCAAAGTTGACCTCAATTCCAATACTATACATCTTGTTGCACAATATAACTTGACAATAAGGCTCCAACATGTTATCCTTGAACTTTTTTTACAATATTCTCCATTTTACTTGCGTTTCAGTTATAGCGTAGTTAATCGTTTTCCTGTCATGAAACAGCAATCGAATTGGGCACAAGGATTTCGTGTAATGTTTATGGAAAGCATACAGAAATATACTATTTATGTACATTTAACCGGAGTACGTGACTTTTCATCATATGGTTTATTGTTACAATGTATTGTACAACGTTATCCTCAGTTACTGACTTTTAATTCTAACGACTCATTGTACAATACAAATGTACGTTGTACAACGTTATCCACAGTTACTGACTTTTAATTCTAACGACTCATTGTACAATACACGTTATCCACAGTTATTGACTTTTAATTCTAACGACTCATTGTACAATACACGTTATCCACAGTTATTGACTTTTAATTCTAACGACTCATTGTACAATACAAATATACATTGTACAACGTTATACACAGTTACTGACTTTTAATTCTAACAACTCATTGTACGATCCAAATGTACATTGTACAACGTTATCCACAGTTACTGACATTTAATTCTAACGACTTATTGTACAATACAAATGTATATTGTACAACGTCAACCACAGTTACTGACTTTTAATTCTAACGACTCATTGTACTATACAAATGTATATTGTACAACGTCAACCACAGTTACTGACTTTTAATTCTAACGACTGATTGTACGATCCAAATGTACATTGTACAACATTATCCACAGTTACTGACTTTCAATTCTAACGACTCATTGTACAATACAAATATTCATTGTAAAACGTTATACACAGTTACTGACTTTTAATTCTAACGTCTCATTGTACAATACACGTTATCCACAGTTATTGGCTTTTAATTCTAACGACTCATAGTACTATACAAATGTATATTGTACAACGTTATCCACAGTTACTGCCTTTTAATTCTACCGACTCATTGTACAATACACGTTATCCACAGTTATTGGCTTTTAATTCTAACGACTCATTTTACGCTCCAAATGTACATTGTACAACGTTATCCACAGTTATTGACTTTTAATTCTAACGACTGATTGTACGATCCAAATGTACAGTGTACAACATTATCCACAGTTTCTGACTTTTAATTCTAACGGCTCATTGTACGATCCAAATGTACAGTGTACAACATTATCCACAGTTACAGACTTTTAATTCTAACGACTCCTTGTACAATACAAATGTACATTGTACAACGTTCTCCACAGATACTGAATTTTAATTCTAACGACTCATTGTACAATACAAATATACATTGTACAACGTTATACACAGTTACTGACTTTTAATTCTAACGGCTCATTGTACGATCCAAATGTACATTGTACAACGTTCTCCACAGTTACTCACTTTTAATTCTAACGACTCATTGTACAATACACCTTATCCACAGTTATTGACTTTTAATTCTAACGACAACTCATTGTACGATCCAAGTGTACATTGTACAACGTTATCCACAGTAACTGACTTTTAATTCTAACGACTCCTTGTACAATACAAATGTACATTGTACAACATTATCGACAGTTACTGACTTTTAATTCTAACGACTTATTGTAAAATACAAATGTATATTGTACAACGACAACCACAGTTACTGACTTTTAATTCTAACGACTCATTGTACGATACAAATAAGAAGCTTACTACTTCAACATATTGATTAAGTGTACCAACTGAGAGTATTTCAAACTTACATAGAAGTGGATACAATGTGACCTTGACACCAGTCATTACTTAGATTAGCGCAGCGCAGGTATTGCCAATTCAGTAGCTCCACTTATAAGAATTGCCTTTTTAATGAGGTTGCCTTTTTCATTTTAGTTCATCAATACAATACGAAGTTTGATGATAATTGGACAAGTTTGGTTAAATGAAGCCCATGGTATGCAGCTGATGTGACTGAAATCGTAACTGTAGAAGTGCTGTGTACGTGTCATTGTTATGTATCGTCTGGAATTGTTTGTTACTGCATTAAGAAATCTAAGACTAATTATTTGGAAATAAAGGAAACATATTTCTATTGTAACCAATATGAAATGTATATTAAATAGCTGAATAAAAATAAGATGGGGAACGACATTTTGACTGTTCATGAGCATAAAATTGTTCGTTTGCTTACATGGCATCTACGAGGCTGACGTGTATAGTGTCCGACAAAAGACAACAATCAAAGTTAAGAAATACCTCTACATTTGACCTCATTAAAAACCACAGATTGCAGCTATCTTCAAAACGAAGCGCGTCTAAAATCATATGGTAGTTCTTTACAAACTGAATTTTAAAAACAAAGTTACACTGTTTACATGTATCAGTGACGAGAATTATGACTCTATTGGAAGTTTTAAACATCACAAATGACCAGCGCTGTTGTTGGTATTTGTCTAACATGTGAAATAGTTGTCCGATACTTTCCTTACCACGTTGTGTCATCACACGTGTGAGCCTGATGGCGGCTAGTTGTGTCATCACACGTGTGAGCCTGATGGCGGCTAGTTGTGTTATGTTACAACTACAAGGACGGGGAAAAACAAAACTAGCCTACATGTTTCTATCCTGTGGTTGTTATGATTGTGTGTGCACGCTTTCGGGTTATTTCTCACCAAAATGAGAAAATAATAGACCAACATTGTATTTCTCTCACGCTAATCCTTTCGTTAAAGCAATGCATTTAACAGCAGTTCTAATATTGGAAATAGGATTTGGAAGTGCAATGAAATAAAATCGGAATGGTTATATATTGCGGTGTGAAATCCCTTAGCTCGGGTATGGATACGGCGTTAACCGTGCTGAAACTCTGTGGAGATTAGAATGACAGCGTGCATTTAAAACTCATCGTGCGTCGGAAAACCTTTATTGGTTGGAAACAGTTCTATTTAACATCTGTAAAGTTACAAGTAATAGGAGATAAAAGCATCACTGAATGTAAACAGTGCGACACGCAGTGTACAACAGCCGAGTATAATCACGATCAGGCATTCCCAGGAATGTATAGATTCAAATCACGTATGTGTTTGTATCTGTAATGACTTCTGTAAGTTCGTAGTGGTATTGTATTTATTCCTCAAGCAAGCTACATGTCAGAAGAACATAAATATCCCTACAATTACATGGATCGTGATAATAACAATGTAGTGTATACATTAAACGGTTTCAAATGGTCACCAAAGATTTGATGGCTCGGAAAAGAGATCGTGTTCTTCTGAGGATAAGTGTTCTGCTCGCTTTTCATTTCTAATAGAAAAAATATATAAAAATTAAGCAAGGTGACTGAGGTCAACTGCTCGATTTCGTTAACATTGCATCTATGTCGATTGGCGTTAGATCTAGAAATGATCACCTGGCAAAACTTGAGCAAACCTCTGATGATGAGATGTTCAGTATGTCTTAAAGGACCAAGCCAACGCTTGTCAACTTGACCATATCCTGTCCTCTATTAAAACAGTATGTAAAATGTCTGCTCCCCCTGATTAGCTCCATCATCAATAAATCTTTGGCTGGCGACAGTGTTCCTCCTTCTTTCAAAACAACCATCGTTCACCCACTGATAAAGATACCTGGTTAAACTAGCACTATATACAGAACTACCCACAGGGGCATGGATCGCTTTACTTGTAATATTAAAAAAATAGGGGTCTCCTATACTAATAAATACACAGGGGCATGGATCGCTTTACTTGTAATATTAAAACATAGGGGTCTCCTATACTAATAATAAAACCATGCCCCTGTGGAACTACCGACCTGTCGCAAGCTTTTCTTTCTGGATCAAAACCTCGCAAAGTGTTGTCGCCAAGATATCGATGATAATATTCTCCAGGACAACCTATACTCTGCTGATATCGTTCTTGCAATTTAACAGAAATCGTTCTTCTGAGAGTACACCCCCATGATGCAGCCTCTCCCTCGGACAACAACTGTTCAGCATGTCTGATGCTTCACGATCTGTATGCTGCATCTGATGTTACTGATCCTAGCATATTGTTCAAGCACCTGTAATATGCAAATGGTATGTCTGTTGAAAAACAGGAAACAATGTGATAGTTAGAAGAACACAACATATCCTGTCTCCTGAATACACACACGCAAGCACGCATACACTACACACATGGAGGCACGTCCTTAAATGACCTTAGCTGGCAATAGGACGTTAAATAGAATTAAACCAAACCAAACCAACAGCAACGCTGTATCTGATGAAAAGAAAACTTGATCTTGGTGTTCCGCAAGGATCGGTGTAGGGACCAAGTGTACATGGTCATCATGCCTTATGACAGTAATATTTTCTCGGTTCAATAGGATTAATTAGTTAGCCAAGATAAAACTTGCGAGTGTCGTTGATCAAGCAGTAGACACTTAACCTTCCTGAACACCTGGTCTTATTTTAATTGTCCCCGTGTAAATCTTTTGGTCATAATCTACCCTAGTTTTATAGATTTTAGTTCGAATTACGATTTTGTTGACACTTTTTTGACATTTACATCGGAATGAGATCTAAGTATTTGTGTTTATTACCAAAGCACAAGTAAAGAGGGCTTACTTCCATTCGAGTTGAGAGCTTGTCATAATTGCCGTGTACTTTATGGGGAACTTGGAGGTCTTCTGAGATAGTTATATAACTATAGAAAACACGTGACAACAATCACTAAGTTATTATGTTTCCATGGCAGCAATATTGGTTGTATCGATCAGATCCTGACCACCGACGCATGCAAGACACTGATCTATTCATCTGGATAAAACTATGACAATGCGCTGTTGTATGGAATTGCTGAAACTCTGTTGAGGCATCTCCAGAGAGTGGAACATGCAGCTTCCCGCCTTGTTACGCGCACATTAATCACGTAACACCGTTCTTGATGCTCCTCTCTATTGTAACTAAAAGAGGTTACGCTACCATTAGTTCCGAACACTCAGGTCACACCCTAACTGACTAATCCAAAACCACGCGCAGTCCCGTGCGAAAACCGATGTTATGATTTTATGAAACAACTGTACTGTGTGTTTCATTGAATGTTTTAAAACTTTCATCTTGACGAATATTTCCGAGTTCCTGATCACAATTATGTTAAGCGCTTTAGAAGATTTTTATAAATTGACAAAAAGCTGTTTTAATCCGTATATTAACAAGTCCTTTAAACAGAACACGGGAAAATCCGGCTTCTTTTTATTGTTAATTTGTTCAGACGCTCAAACAAGACAGTTCATGCGCCCCATTTTTTGCCGGTTTGGGGTTTAACGTCTTCGCAGTATTTATATAAATTAAAGACGAGTATCAAAAGAGACACCGAAGAATAAAAAGAGTAGAGAAGTGAGAAAAGAAAGACATTGGTTGGAGGACTTCACTCCATTTCATAATAACAGTTTCTCCTTTCGCTTCTATAGAAAACTGCCAGACGGATTCCAATGAAACTTCATATAAATATGTATGGACATCATTGGCTTTGTGTGTGTAATATGGTACTATCAACTTTCCCGATTTCCCCTCGATTTACGACCGCGGGAGAAGTTTGGAAACTCGATAGGTAACGGTAGTTAGAACTTACAACTATTATTTTCTTTCTGAAAATATGTTCAGTTCATTATCTCAGAAACAACTCATTAGATACTATTAACACGTTCACGTATTGGTCGATTCCGCTCAGATTTGTTACATATAATGGTGGTATGACACTACCCACTCTCCTACCTACAAGTTCCATACCCTGCTTTGACTAAATAGCTACCGTGGCCTGGTTTGACTAAATAGCTACCGTGGCCTGGTTTCTAATGGGTCGACGTTAAGACAATGTTCGTTTTCGATCAGTTTTGGTGTACTGCATCACCTTTCGGTTTTTTTTCAAATTCGCATCATTTACGGTCGGAGTGGATTTTTCTTTGCACGTACACTTCTTTGTCTGTTTAAAGCCCTAAAATAATAACATGTAAACAAACTAAAATAAACATATCAAGAAATAACTCATTTATACTAGAATTTACTTCTTTTAAATTACTCTCTTCTGTATTTCTTTGATTTCAGACATTTAAATGATCTTTAGTAGGCCATGTGGTTTTCTTACTGAACACGAATTGCTGTTATGACTAGACGGGCTTTAGTGATGAACACGGTCTATAGACACTAGCTAATTAAGGAACCGTGTGCCTAATGAACCAATTTACTTTTCAGTATTATATATATTATAAATGCTGCCACAGCATATTTTCCTTGTAAACGGGGACAAAATATTGATTCATATGATTTATTGTATCTTATTTGATACGGGAAAATAATTTAGATTTATGTGTTGAGATATTAGATAATATGTTGTGCGTTGAGACATCATTCGAGTATAATGGTCTTGGTTAATTTCCGATAACACTGCTCAGTAGAATATTTTTAATAGAATGATATCAATTATAGATAAATTCATGCACAGTTATCATGAAATATCTACAAATATGCACAGGAAACTGACGGAAATTTAATTGACGAACACCAAACTGATGACGGCTCGTTTAAGATGCCACTAGAAGCGGCAATTTGTATCGATATATTCCTGACAATGCAGAACTGTGCAGCACACTTGTAGGTTCCTGTTTAGAAGCTATGATGAGTTTAATTCACTAACGTTCCCTTAAACACCGGGCAAACAAATAACAAATAAGAATGGGATTTGAAAACAATACAGTATATGCGCCCCATTTTTTGCCGGTTTGGGGTATAACTTCTTCCCAGTATTTATATAAATTAAAGACGAGTGTCAAAAGTGACACCGGCGAATAAAATGAGTAGGGAAGTGAGAAAAGGTATAGATCCCAACTACCGCCGCAGTGCTCAGATCATCTCCAGTTTCTTCAATGTCAGCTAGGTAGAAGAAAATAGAGGATTTGCGTGGACAATTATTCGTCTCTTATCATGAAAACAGTGGGTTACCGCAGGTCAATTATTTTTCCCTGTTGGGGTATGATCGCCGATTCGATAGGGGGCCGCGGTGGCCAAGTGGTTAAGGCGTCTGACATTCTGCTACCACTTGCCCGCCACCACTGGGTCGCGGGTTAGAGACACCACGTGGGGCAGTCACCAGGTACTGGTCGTAGGTCGATGGTGTTTCTCCGGGGGCTCATTCCCCGAATACCAACTCTGGAAAATTCAAAGGAAGGTGTTTATATAGGAAATCCTTTGAAGTTTAGTTATAGCCTGTTTCAACTAAGAATGTCAACTCATTTTGTAGATATGATACTCAAGTCAATAATAAAATAGATAGAACGTTTTTATTCATACATATAATAACTGTAATACACATTTAATACAGCGTTAAGTAATAGAAAATAATCATTAAATATTGATATTTACATTATATGATAAAAAAAAAATAGCATTACATTATATGAAAATAAAATTCCTTAATACAAGCCACATTGATACTAATGTCAGCAATAAAATAAAGTTTTTATTCATTCATATAATAACTGTAATACACATTTAATACAGCACTAAGTAATAGAAAATAATCATTAAATATTGACATTTACATTATATGAAAAAAAAAGCATTACATTATATGAAAAAAAAAGCATTACATTATATGAAAAAAAAAGCATTACATTATATGAAAAAAAAAAGCATTACATTATATGAAAAATAAAATTCCTTAATACAAGCCACATTGATACTAATGTCAGCAATAAAATAAAGTTTCTATTCATACATATAACAGTAATACACATTTAATACAGCACTAAAGGATAATTATTAAACTTCAAGGGTTTGGAACCAGAGGTCTTCTATGCGGTCTAATTATAAGGGGATGAGTGGAAGAACAGCAGCTCGGCGGACAAGTGGTTTGACGTCATCGTTCTCGCGGTACAGTGTCTGGAGTCCGGTTGGCTTGGCCTTTCGCCAAATACATTGAGTGTAATGGAAAAAACAGCCTTTTATGTTGATTCCAGGGACGACACTGCGGATGGCGTTGTGTGCTGCTACCTCAAAATCGACGAAGGCTGTTGTGGGTCGGAATGGAATCTGGAGGTTTGACATGTGCTCCTGTAGTAGTGTGAAGAAACGGTTGTAGATAGCCTGGCTCTTTCCGGGAAGTAGTGCATATGCAACTGGGGTCATGATTCCTTCAATCTGTACGTGAATGCCGTACATCTGGTAAAATATAGTAGGACAGGTGTAGAAGGTGCCGTCACTGAAGATTACATCGGAGGCTGCAAGTTCGGCCAGGTTCTCTGATGTAGCGAATGCAATCATTCTGTTGTTCTGTTCACCGTCGTCGAAGAGGAGAAATGGTTCGCCTGTAGATGTTTCTGTCCATCTACCATCCAAGGTGATGTCGGTCAAGGTCTTTGGTAGCACACAATAACAGATAAAGTCACACAAGTTCACACAAATATGAAAATAAGTACAAGTTTTATATGACAATAATTAAAAGAGAAATCACACAAGTCTGAAGGTACAAGTTTAACTAATATCTATGTATCAAAGCACACAATAACAGATAAAGTCACACAAGTTCACACAAATATGAAAATAAGTACAAGTTTTATATGACAATAATTATAAGAGAATTCACACAAGTCTGAAGGTACAAGTTTAACTAAAACGATGACAAAATCTGACATGTCCTTAAATGACCATAGCTGCTAATAGGACGTTAAACACAAACAAACGATTCGTCAGAACCGAATACGAAGATTTGTTTAAAGACACACAAACAAACACAGTGGTACTAAAGTATTGTCTGTTCGTTAACTCTTTGTAGCTTATAAACGTGAAAGTTTTACAGGAGTACAACGACAAGTAACAAATGAGCTACCGTTATAGACGGCTGCCGCTACTGTGTGTTCGTTAGGGGCGTTCGTATTGCACAATCCTTGGGGTGTTCCGTGTGTATATAAATGTCTTCCTCATAGAGAGTACATACAGATTAATTGTCTTGTAATGTAATATTTGTCATATAAATTGCCTTCAGGTGAACTCCCTAGCAAGGTCTATGTTCAATTTGTTTAATTACCAACATTATCATTACCGGGTAAAACGTTTTATATCGAAATAATTGGAGAGGTTCTACATTCTAATATCAAGAAAGGCAGGTTTATAGCCCTATCTTTGGGAATCCCCAGTATTTTACAGATTAATTTTGACAGAACCTGTAAGGTGGTTTTAGTTGAGTGACAATAATTTTTCAAATTCGATAAGCATACTCCTGTTTTGTCATCATTGGCATGCTTCTTGGCAAGTAAGCATGATAAATTGGCAGCCAAAAAGATCAGATTATGATAAAATATGTAGACGAGTGCTAAAGACCTTGTCTTCCTTGCCTTGTATCGGAGTAGTGCTTACAGTGCAGTGCTGAGAAAATCTGTGTATCGTCGGGGTTCATGAGTGAAAATATCTTCATATCGATTCGGCTTCTGTATCTTGATTGTTGTAAGCTATCTTTATAAGCATGTTGTTTGTTGTTGTGCAATCAAACAATTGTATGTTAATGAATTTACCTCTCCAGGTTTATCTAGTACAAAAATGTCCTCGTTTGGGCGAAGGAGAATCCAGAATCTACGGATAGCAGGAAACGCATAACCGGGAAATCCTGGGGTGTTTATGGTGCATTTCTTTTTTTCTTTTGTTTAAGAATTTTGGTGTATACAACATAAACCATATGTATACCGCTATGTAAAAATGCGCTGCTCTATGACAATTAGATCACAAAGCACTCACAGACTTGGGTTTAGATTTTTTAGTCAGACATCAAGAAACAGATGCTTACTACAAGTGGTGTACAGAAATTTCCGGAAAACAAACTACCTTTTGTTTTAGTGTTCCTCTACAGTTCCTGTTTATTGTATCCACTCGGAGTTCCGAACTTGTTTGTGTATGATGTGGTTACGCTATAAAACATTATTTCTGTTTGGCTACGCTAGAATGATTTTCAATCTCTAAAATTTCAAATGAACGTTTTGGATCATCATTGCACTCTCGATAATCCAGAGGTTACGCTCACCTACGCTCTCTGCGCCCCTGGAATATGTCATAGCAAAATTGAAGGTTTGATGTGCGGATGTGAAGTTTGGGGTTTCTGTAACTATCAACTTATCGAACGTTTACATTAAAAATTTTGCAAACACATACTTAATGTTAAAACGTCTACACCGAACTTTATGATATACGGAGAACTTGGAAGGTTTCCGCTAGATATTAATGTCAAAGTAAGAATGGTCGGATTTTGGGCTAAATTGACAAAAACAACCAGAATAAATTAGGTCATAAACTGTTAGCAATTTTATCAAATTATGAATCATCATGGCTAAAATATGTTCAAAGTATTTTTGAAGAATGTAGTCTGATACATATATTTAATAGTCAAGAGTTTCAAAGTATACATGGGCTAAAAAGTACCATATTTCATAAACTAAAAGGAAAATTTATATCAAACTGGTGAAATGAAATGTATACTTCTTAGAAAGTAACCAATTATAGAATATATAAGTACGAACTTTGTTTAGAAAAGTACTTACTAGAACTCCCTCCGAAACTAGCCAAAGCGTATTGTAAGTTTAGAACATGTAATACTAAGTTACCAATTGAAAGTGGTAGGTGGTTCAATATACCACGTTGAAATAGATTATGTAGTTAATGTTATATAAGAGAAATTGGCGACGAATTTCATTATCTGTTTACATGTACACATCAACCAATTCACAATAGTAGGCGAAAACATATGTCCAGATATGATTATTATTATTATTATTTATTACCAATATTAATGACATAATTAATTTACAATACTAATGTCCATCCTGTTCCACCATTTATTATTGCCACCCACTTGTATATATATATGTATTCTCTACACTGTATTGTTTATGAGAATAAAAACAATTGTCATTGTCATTGTCACTTTGTTGATGAGACAAGACGACTAGTTCGATCCTTTGGTGTACATCAAAAGAATCTCACGGTCGCGTAATAATTGACAGGCTTTGAAGTCGGGTGTCGCTCCTTTGTAATCTTCAAAGACAGGTATCGGCCTAGCGATTGGTCAGGTTTTTGTTTTACCCGAGGCCAATCAAACAGCTATCTTTGTGCAGTCAATTTTGCTATGACAAACGTGTAGTTGAGCGTAACCTCTGGGTTACTGAGGAGGATGATTTGAGACAAAAAGGCCATTTTCTTTGAAAAGGAGAAGATATGGATGTGTTGGGTTTACAAAGTTTTCTATATATCATTAAAATATTTGGTATGTTTCTAAAATTAATGTCCGTTTTTCTATTTCAATTAGACTTAACTGAGTACATGTACTGTAGAGTGACGGAAGGTAATTGTCGACATTGTTATAAATCAAGTAAAACAAATACATCTTTTTCCCAAAAAATATATATTTAATTCGAAAAAGTATAATCACAGCGAGACGTTGCATAGAAAAGACTTATACCAGGGGAAGCAACCCTTGCTTCCCCATCCCATCACAATGAATAAGAATATTATAGAATTTGACAAGCATTTCCAGCAAGTAACTGTAGGTTCTATATATAGTCTATTATCCAAGAGGAAGGTACGTACTATTGGTAAGCAACGATTATAACAAATAATATACAGGATTCTGTTGTAAACTAGTTTACATATTTGGCCATAGAGCATTGCCTATTGCCATGTTAAAATTCATTGTTTTATCAGCAGTAATGAAAATCTTAAACTACAAAAATGTTAAATCAACAGAATAAATATATCAATATATTTTGTAGTAATGAAGGAGGACTGACCCCTAATCTATAAATCACAAAATAAGCCTTCGAAGGTGGCAGATTATAACCAAATGGAAGATTTGTAAATAGGTTTTGTTATGAATAAAACCTTACATGGTGCACAATAACACTTCAAATATTTTAGCATGACTGGTGTTTCTTGACATATTTGAATTTCTATAATTTTGTTTTCTGATAAACATTCACTATTCTTTTAGCTATTTAATATACAAAAACAATGACCTAAAATTACTTTTAATAATAAAAAAAAGATAAAAATTATTCAAATTACTTGAAAAAACACCCTTCGAGCAAACCACCATTCTGAGGACTAGTGTCGATATCTTACAAAATCTTGTTAATTAACAAAAAGGTATGGTATGTATTTAAAGTTTTCAAACATATTAAAATTCAAAACTGAGACTACATATGTACATGTATGAATACTCAAATGACCTTATGAAGATGAGCATTTTAAAATTTGTATTAATGTCTTGAAGTAATCCGTTATTAAATAATCAAGTCCTAACAATATAAGCAATCTTCATGTTACCTTCTCTGTATCATCATCCATTACAGAATGCATCTTCACTNTTGTCAACCCGAGAAAACCATTGTCACCCGAGGCGCAGCCGAGGGTGACAATGGGTTTTTGAGGGTTGACAATATTCACTGTCACCTGCTAATGAATGTCAGATCTATTTTGTTACACCAAAAGTCTTTGTAGCTCAGAAACGGCAGCAAACCTCGATAATGACATCTTGTTAGTTGATAGTCTGCTGTTTACAATCGCTATCGCACCGGCGCTTGATAAAATTGGCTGTTGCCGTCAAACGTTCTTGTGACCATCACGGTGGGGAAACGAAGCGGTGAAGGCACATTTTTCGCGCATGTGATATTTTTCACTGTCTCATGGCAATATCACCCGCGCCCCTTAAAATCAATGTATTTTCGGAAGGTTACAGAGATTTTTGTTTATTTTCTCCCAACCAATCAAATAACCAGAAATTCACTTGAGGTGTAACAATATGGATTATTTTTGTACCATTGAAATGGTTATACAGGATTAATGTACATGTTTAAGGAATGTTAAATGTAAGGACCGTGATTACTGGTATGGTGATGGAAAATATTTTAAATATATTCCAAGTAAATACTCATAAAATATTTGACTGTTAACCATTCATGTCACACTAATATAATGGTAAAATGAAGAAAGAAAAAATCATTAAGCTACAAAACAAAATGTATTGAAGATAGATTCAAAAATGTTCTGCCAAAACCAGACACATGATGGTACTTTTTATTTCCAAATACATTGACAACAACTCATTTACTGGAAAAATTGAACAGAAAAAAACTTTTGTATGTTGTCATCTTTGTAAATAAATAAACTGATAACATGACTTCTCAATGCAAACATCACATTCATTTCTTTGGTTACTCCTATCAGACATGTAGACTAGATATATATATCCCTCCATTAAAGAAAATATTTAAGATCAATAATTGCACTCATTAATTCATAAAACAAAAAAATAATAGTTTCAAAAACATTCTGGAATCTCAATTATGGATTATGAAGTATAAACTGATACACATCGTTCACAACACAAATTGATCTGAATTCAACAAAATGTTTCATCTATCAACTCTTACATAAACACACCAGGCTAGAGTAAAGATACGATCACTAGCCTGAACCAGATACCTCAAATATTTACAGAAACCTTGACACTGCTTTCATGTGTTAAAATGCTGTTTTGTAAATAAAGGAAGTGCTATATCAGCAATGTGCAATCTCAAAATTAAAAATCCGAAAACAAAACTCAAAAATATATCGTTCAGGAAACACATGCTTCTTGTATAAGAAAATATAATTCTTGGACTTGAATCACTAGTTAATCTGTTTATAAGATAAAAAATTCATGAAAATCAGTCAAAATGTAAAATACGTTTAAGATATGTTTGAAAATGTACTGTATATATGTAAATTAACATTCTCATATTGTATAACAATCATATTAAGACTCATGTCACTTATAAAAGTCAATAAAAAGTAAGCAGCCACTATTTGTAGGCAAGGCTGAATGAGTAAAACTCTGCACAAAACTGACACTATTGTGTTAAAAAAACACTATCACTAACTGTCAAACACTTCTACTAGAATCTAACTGGATCAAATACTGATGAAAAAAAGTCCCTGCAAAATTTGTTCATATGTGAAAAACATCTAAAAATTAAAAGAACTAATGATATTTATAAATGATAGTGTGTTGAGACATGAACACATGTCCATCACTCCGTTGAGGTTGTCGAGTCATCCTAGTATATTACTGTGTCCTTGTATAACTGACAGGAGCAGTGACTTCCTTGTATTCACTGGGAGACACAGAACACACTAAACCTATACTACAGATGTTGGATCTACCACTCCCTGTATAATAATTTTAAAATGACTACATACTTCTACAAACTCTTAAATCACATCCTTATTCCCTTTTCTGCTAGGAGTCGAACCTAGGACTTTTGGTTTACTAGACCTACCCTCCACCAAATGAGCTAAAGAACAGTTCTCCCTAGCCAATGAGTGGGTAGAAAGCGGCTAGAATTTTACCAGGATGACGTAACTAACTATACAGCATACCTACCCACCCACAAATCATACAAATATTGTACACAGTAACACAATTCAGAAACAATACACCAGGTAATAATGGTAGAATCATCACAACAACAGTGACAGATTAACTTGCTGGTATCCTTTACTTTAACACACTATAATATGTTGAGGAGTTTGTGAGATATCTTGTACACAAGCTTTATATTTCAAAACTGGTCGAGTTTGGCCTTTAACTTCACCGATGACCACCAAAATCAAATCAGGTGTAGAACTTGATATTACCATACTATGGTGTAGATACGAATTGTATCTGTTGAGGGGTTAATATGATATCACGCACACAAGTATTTTTACTACAGACACACAGACATACAGACACACAGATGTAGACACACAGACACACACACACACAGACATACAGACACACAGACGTACAGACACACAGACACACACACACACAGACATACACACACACACACACACACACAGACATACAGACACACAGATGTACAGACATACAGACACACAGACACACAGACGTACAGACACACAGACATACAGACGGACACACATACATACAGACACACATATGTACTGACACACAGACATACAGACGGACACACACACATACAGACACACAGACATACAGACATACAGACACACAGATGTACTGACACCCAGATGTACTGACACACAGACACACAAAGCAATTGCTCCATACTCCCCTCCATTGTGTGGAGAGTATAAATAATTATGAACATAAATTGCCATTTCTGACAAGTAAATTCGCATTAAATATCCCCAATATTACGCACAAAAAAGAGGTATTGGTACCTTTTGGAATGTGTTTTTCTTTATAATTCAAAATTGAAAGACCTGCTTTACAACTCCTAGGTTTTAAATAATTTCAATTTTGCAAAAGATTCATTTTGGTGTTGATTTGCAGTTAGTCCAATTTAAATCTTTTGAGAATACACCTGTGTTAATTTCACAGATAATTTAATATTGATGTTCAAATAGCATCTTATTACAGTGAGTTCAAGTTACCACAATATTAAATCCTAAAGGCATAATTCATGAGAAAAAAACATGGAGCGGGAAAAGATGTGAATTACAGTGGTTCTTTCAGAGGCTACAAAAGAACACTAAGGTTGATGACAGTTACAGAAAATAGTTTTAGTCAAAGGTAGTTACCAGAAGACATTCAAGGGGATGTTAGGACCCACAACAGAGGTCACATCAAATTCAGTAAGATTTCTAGATGTCAGAGGTCACAAAGGAAGCTAGGGTTGATGTTACAACAGGAAAATGACTATTACATTTGTGGAGTATTAAGAGGGATCAGCAATGGCCATGAATATACTGGTAGGATCGATTGTGAACTGTATGGACTGGTTATACATGAAAGGTCCGTAGTGTTTGTTTGTGAACACATCAGTCATGTTGTACTTGGCAGCCTGTGGTAGTCCTAATTCTGATGGAGAAAGATGGAACACCCTCGGGGCACCTTGGTTGTCAGTGTTTATAATGGCCAGTGCTGACACACCCGGTTTAGATAAAGGTTTGTTCCACACTTCTGCTTTGTTAATCTGCAACATAAAGTTAATTAATTTGTTTTAGCCATGCACCCACTTTTGGTAGGTTTAATTTGTACCTATTATATCAGGTGATCAAAACGTGCAAAGACTGTACATCCTTATTCCATAACATCATAACTTGTACATCCTTAAGATAGATTTTTTTAACCTAAAAAGTGGTTTTAGAGTCCCCAAAATGTAAACATTTTTTGAAAATTGAATTGATTCTGTTGAATACCATAAACCTGGGGATACATTATGAATGGCAGATTATTTCCAATATTGTCACTCTAGTTTTGCAGTTGTGAAAACATGATAGTCTTATGCATTCATGAAATAATGGACAACCATACATATAATCTATTGTGGTGATAAGACACTAAAATCATACACCACTGTTATGGCCAAAAGTGAAATCCTTTAGAAATCTAAGGACCAACCTTCCAAAGTCGTTGACCCTGTTTCCCCAGAGGGTCCTGATTGATGGTGAGGAGGTTCTTGTTAAGGAGAAGTGCCTTGGACTCTGGTCTGACGTTACGGAGATCCAGGGACATAAACAGGGGGGACGCCATCATAGCCCACATCCCCATGTGTACCATCTCCTGGTTAGGACTCAGACCGAAACCTCCCACGATCAACTACAACATTGAATGTTTACAGCTAATAGCTTAGCTTTGATGTCATTCTATAACGATCAACTACAACATTGAATGTTTACAGCTAATAGCTTAGCAATGATGTCATTTCATAACTATCAAATACAACATTGAATGTTTACAGCTAATAGTTTGGCAATGATGATATTTTATAACTATCAGCTACAACATTGAATGTTTACAGCTAATAGCTTAGCAATGATGTCATTTCATAACTATCAAATACAACATTGAATGTTTACAGCTAATAGTTTGGCAATGATGTTATTTTATAACTATCAGCTACAACATTGAATGTTTACAGCTAATAGCTTAGCTTTGATGTCATTCTATAACGATCAACTACAACATTGAATGTTTACAGCTAATAGCTTAGCTTTGATGTCATTCTATAACGATCAACTACAACATTGAATGTTTACAGCTAATAGCTTGGCATTGATGTCATTTTATAACTATCAACTACAACATTGAATGTTTACAGCTAATAGCTTAGCTTTGATGTCATTCTATAACGATCAACTACAACATTGAATGTTTACAGCTAATAGCTTAGCAATGATGTCATTTCATAACTATCAACTACAACATTGAATGTTTACAGCTAATAGCTTAGCTTTGATGTCATTCTATAACGATCAACTACAACATTGAATGTTTACAGCTAATAGCTTAGCTTTGATGTCATTCTATAACGATCAACTACAACATTGAATGTTTACAGCTAACAGCTTAGCTTTGATGTCATTCTATAACTATCAACTACAACATTGAATGTTTACAGCTAATACCTTAGCAATGATGTCTTTGTATAACTATCAACTACAACATTATATGTTTACAGCTAATAGCTTGGCTATGATGTCATTTTATAACTATCACTATAACTATCAACTACAACATTGAATGTTTACAGCTAATAGCTTGGCTATGATGTCATTTTATACCTATCCCCTACAACATTGAATGTTTATAGCTAATAGCTTGGCTATGATGTCATTGTATAACTATCACTATAACTATCACCTACAACATTGAATGTTTATAGCTAATAGCTTGGCTATGATGTCATTGTATAACTATCACTATAACTATCACCTACAACATTGAATGTTTATAGCTAATAGCTTGGCTATGATGTCATTGTATAACTATCACTATAACTATCACCTACAACATTGAATGTTTATAGCTAATAGCTTGGCTATGATGTCATTGTATAACTATCACTATAACTATCACCTACAACATTGAATGTTTACAGCTAATACCTTAGCAATGATGTCTTTGTATAACTATCAACTACAACATTGAATGTTTACAGCTAATAGCTTGATGTCATTTTATAACTATCAACTACAACAATGAATGTTTACAGCTGATAACTTGGCAATTATGTCATTTTATAACTATCAACTACAACATTGAATGTTTACAGCTAATAGCTTGGCTATGATGTCATTTTATAACTATCACTATAACTATCAACTACAACATTGAATGTTTACAGCTAATAGTTTGGCATTGATGTTATTTTATAACTATCAACAACAACATTGAATGTTTACAGCTAATAGTTTTGCAATGATGTTATTTTATAACTATCAACTATACCATTGAATGTTTACAGCTAATAGTTTGGCTATGATGTCTTTGTATAACTGTCAACTACAACATTGAATGTTTACAGCTAATAGCTTGGCAATGATGGCATTTTATAACTATCAACTACAACATTGAATGTTTACAGCTAATAGCTTGGCATTGATGTCATTTTATAACTGTCAACTACAACATTGAATGTTTACAGCTAATAGCTTGGCATTGATGTCATTTTATAACTGTCAACTACAACATTGAATGTTTACAGCTAATGGCTTGGCAATGATGTCATTTTATAACTATCAACTACAACACTGAATGTTTACAGCTAATAGCTTGGCTATGATGTCATTTTATAACTATCGACTACAACAATGAATGTTTACAGCTAATAGCTTGGCAATGATGTTATTTTATACTGATGGCTATTCCAGTAATTTGCACGGAAGTAACAGCCAGGAAATGTAACCATTGACAGATATAATAAATTTTTGAGTCCTTGGTCAGATAGGTATTTTACTTGAATATTATCAAGTAATCTAGCCAAGTTACAAAAGTATAACAGACATTGTTGAAGCTCGAATTCTCAACAAGAGGCCCAAGGGCCTTTGCGGTCACCTGAGTTATATCATAGGTACTGGAAGCATTATTTTATTGTTTAGATGTGATGTGGAAATCAGCATGTAAATTAAGTGAAATACAATACTTTTCATGTCATCAAAGGATAAGAATTTGAAAATATTGGTAAATGTTCCCTTTGGGGCCCCCAATCCCAATTTTACAAAGTAATACTCTCATTCACCACAGATGATTCTGACTAAGTTTGAGTAATTTTCTACTGAAAATGGATAAAACATACCTAAAAGTGTTATTTCCCTATATAAACTATAGTAAACTTAACCCCCTCCCCAAGGGAGAATGAATAGCTCGGGGGTCCCGAAATTTACAATTTAAATAAAGCCCCTGATGATTTTCTTACCATGCAGAGAAAATGAATGTAGTACCTCTGAGTCTGGAGAAGAACATTTTGGAAATATTGGTAAATTTTTCCTTTGGGGCCCCACCCTGGCCCCAGGGTTTGGGGTAGGAATCGCAATTTTACAATTTGAAACCATCTTCCTCCAAGGATAATTCTCACCAAGTAAAAATAATTTCCTACAGAAATTTGTCAAAATATACCCAAAAGTGTTATTTCCCTATATAAACTATAGTAAACTTTACCCCCTCCCCAAGGGAGAACGAATAGCTTGGGGGTCCTGAAATTAACAATTTAAGTAAAGCCCCTGATTATCTTTCTTTCCATGCAGAGAAAATGACTGTAGTACCTCTGAGTCTGGAGAAGAAGATTTTTGAAATATTGGTAAATTTTCCCTTTGGGGCCCCGCCCTGGCCCCAGGGGTTGTGGTAGGAATTCCAATTTTACAATTTTGTAGCCTCATCTACCAAGGATGATTCTGACCAAGTTTGAAAAAAATCCATCCACTGGTTCTTGAGAAGAAGTTGAAAATGTAAAAAGTTTACACACGACGGACGAAGACGGACGAAAAGCGATTAGAATAGGTCACTTGACCTAAACATATTGATCATTTACTACAAAGTTAATCGTGACCTTCACCTCTCCCATGTTTAGTTTTACATCAAAATCCTACAATAGGCTGAACATTTTCATCTCTGAATTACGACTGATTGAATCTCCTCCTTATTCAGTTTTACATCAGAGAAAAAATCTTTTCCTTGTTAAGATTTACATTAGAACTTCAGGTCCTCTTTATTTACTTTTTACATCAAAAACTTATCGGACATTTTGTGATAGGTGTATATGAAGAGGATGTACCTCGTCTGGGTCGTTCCAGGACCCAGGTCCAGCAAAGGCGGTCAGGTTATACTGGTTTGATCCGTAGTAGTCAATAATACTGTACACCGAGTCCCACGAGTCCTGGATATCATCAAAGTTCCTCCACTGGTTACAGGTCTTCTGAAACGCTGGGTAGTCAGACTGAAATAGTGAGTCATCTGGTTGAAATATTGTGCCATAACAATCCAGGATGAATGAAAATATTGAAATAACAACCCTTTGATTACGTGTCAACAACATACTGTACTAATCTGATTTAATTACTTCTTAACGCTTATATAAAATTCCCTGAAAGTATGACGGAAGGACCTGATAGGTCTCTCACTTGAGAACAATCATGTATCTTAGCTCTTGTTACCATTAAATCAGAGTAACATTGTATTTACCAAAGCTGCATTTTTCTGTACATAGGCTGGCCAGGAGCACAGGTAAAGTATAGGACGACCAGTTCTGTTGAGGAATCCACCCATGGCTTCATATCCTACAACATAACAGTTATATAACATTAATGTAAAGTATAGGACGATCAGTTCTGTGGAGGAATCTACCCACAGCTTCATATCCTACAACATAACAGTTATATAACATTAACGTAAAGCATAGGACGGCCTGTTCTGTGGAGGAATCCACCCATGGCTTCATATCCTACAACATAACAGTTATATAACATTAATGTAAAGTATAGGACGACCAGTTCTGTGGAGGAATCTACCCATGGCTTCATATCCTACAACATAACAGTTACATAACATTAATGTAAAGTATAGGACGACCTGTTCTGTGGAGGAATCCACCCACAGCTTCATATCCTACAACATAACAGTTATATAACATTAAGGTAAAGTATAGGACGACCTGTTCTGTGGAGGAATCCACCCAAGGCTTCATATCCTACAACATAGCAGTTATATAACATTAACGTAAAGTATAGGACGACCTGTTCAGTGGAGGAATCTACCCACAGCTTCATATCCTACAACATAACAGTTATATAACATTAATGTAAAGTATAGGACGACCTGTTCTGTGGAGGAAGCTACCCATGGCTTCATATCCTACAACATAACAGTTACATAACATTAATGTAAAGTATAGGACGACCTGTTCTGTGGAGGAATCTACCCATGGCTTCATATCCTACAACATAACAGTTACATAACATTAACGTAAAGTATAGGACGATCAGTTCTGTGGAGGAATCCACCCATGGCTTCATATCCTACAACATAACAGTTACATAACATTAACGTAAAGTATAGGACGACCTGTTCTGTGGAGGAATCTACCCATGGCTTCATATCCTACAACATAACAGTTACATAACATTAACGTAAAGTATAGGACGATCAGTTCTGTGGAGGAATCCACCCATGGCTTCATATCCTACAACATAACAGTTACATAACATTAACGTAAAGTATAGGACGACCTGTTCTGTGGAGGAATCTACCCATGGCTTCATATCCTACAACATAACAGTTACATAACATTAACGTAAAGTATAGGACGATCAGTTCTGTGGAGGAATCCACCCATGGCTTCATATCCTACAACATAACAGTTACATAACATTAACGTAAAGTATAGGACGACCTGTTCTGTGGAGGAATCTACCCATGGCTTCATATCCTACAACATAACAGTTACATAACATTAACGTAAAGTATAGGACGATCAGTTCTGTGGAGGAATCCACCCATGGCTTCATATCCTACAACATAACAGTTACATAACATTAACGTAAAGTATAGGACGACCAGTTCTGTGGAGGAATCCACCCATGGCTTCATATCCTACAACATAACAGTTATATAACATTAACGTAAAGTATAGGACGACCAGTTCTGTGGAGGAATCCACCCATGGCTTCATATCCTACAACATAACAGTTATATAACATTAACGTAAAGTATAGGACGACCTGTTCTGTGGAGGAATCCACCCATGGCTTCATATCCTACAACATAACAGTTACATAACATTAACGTAAAGTATAGGACGATCAGTTCTGTGGAGGAATCCACCCATGGCTTCATATCCTACAACATAACAGTTATATAACATTAACGTAAAGTATAGGACGACCTGTTCTGTGGAGGAATCCACCCATGGCTTCATATCCTACAACATAACAGTTACATAACATTAACGTAAAGTATAGGACGACCTGTTCTGTGGAGGAATCTACCCATGGCTTCATATCCTACAACATAACAGTTACATAACATTAACGTAAAGTATAGGACGATCAGTTCTGTGGAGGAATCCACCCATGGCTTCATATCCTACAACATAACAGTTATATAACATTAACGTAAAGTATAGGACGACCTGTTCTGTGGAGGAATCTACCCATGGCTTCATATCCTACAACATAACAGTTACATAACATTAACGTAAAGTATAGGACGACCAGTTCTGTGGAGGAATCTACCCATGGCTTCATATCCTACAACATAACAGTTACATAACATTAACGTAAAGTATAGGACGATCAGTTCTGTGGAGGAATCCACCCATGGCTTGATATCCTACAACATAACAGTTATATAACATTAACGTAAAGTATAGGACGATCAGTTCTGTGGAGGAATCCACCCATGGCTTGATATCCTACAACATAACAGTTATATAACATTAACGTAAAGTATAGGACGACGATTCATACAATATAACAAATAAACATCAAAAGTCTGATTACTTTTTATTAGTACATTGTATTTTATAACTTTGTTCTGTGGGATGACAGGGTATCAGATATGAAGACAGATAACTCTTTCAAATGTCAGCTATAAATAGAAATACCCTACCATCTTTCATGTCGTTGACATCAGAGTTACAGCCGTCCAGTTTGAGGAGATCGACACCCCAGCTAGCAAATGTCTTGGCATCCAATCCCAAGTAGAACTCACTTCCTGGGTAGCCCTGGCATGTTTCCTTACCAAAGTCCTCGTAGATCCCTAACTTCAGACCCTTGTTGTGAAGCTACCAACAAAACATACCTTACTACAAGAACAATTCACATTTGCAAAGTCTTTTAATATTCCTTTTCTTGTTTGGTTAAGCTTTGTAGCACCTATTAATCATTTGTACACAGAAGTAAATCACTTTGTTTATCATAATTATATTTTGTCTTTAATTGATCATTTTTAAACGAAAAAAACACTCTTCAGTTAAAAGTTTCACAGTTTTGAAAATCTTCAACAAAACCTATGATGAATGTCAGATGTAAAAAAAAAATCTTCTAAATACAGGATTAAAGTGACACTTGATAAAAACTATTCACAAACATAATGTATATGGGCAATATACGGCTGCATCATTTAAATGAAAGACAATTCAGAAACCAAAGGGTCCAATGTTTTAGCCTTGGTGTAACACATGTTAAAATCACTTCTATTAACACGATAGTGCTAATTGTCCCCAGACATACATAGTCAGCCAGAGCCTTGATGCCATTAGGAAACCGGACAGGGTCTGCTACTAGAGCCCCGTTACTGTCCCTCTCCTTGGCCATCCAGCAGTCGTCAATGGACAGGTACACGTAACCAGCATCACGGTAGCCCTCCGACACCATCTTGTCAGCCTGACTCTTGATAAGGTCTTCCCTATACAGTCAATTGAATGCTTGCAATTATTTTCCATTTAGTTATGCAATTAAAAGATTCCTAATAGTGTACAAGTAATAGGTCTACTTGTTATTATAATATCATAAAGATATTACTACAGGTATATAAAGTATTTTAATATTACACAAAAAAAAAAAATACATAGAAAGGTAACTATTAAATAACACCAATATCATATTTGACCTAATAAGACACCATTTCTTATAAGTGCCCCATATTATTCCTCTGGTCTGAGAGTCGCTTCCTTTTACCATAATTGACCGCCTTACTTGAAAAGTGTAAACTTATTATTATTTTTTTTTTTATTATTTTGAGCAGATGAATCTCAAGTGTCTTTATGATATTGACACAAAGTTTTTTTTAGGTAATGAAGGTTTGAAGCTTTATGTATTATCACTTTCGTATATAGCTTTCTTATATTTATATAAATGAATTTTATATATTATGCTTTTAAACACTTTTTTCAACATTCTAATAAAGTTCAAAACATCATTAATAATAATTATAGACTATCATGTACAGTATATGCAATTCACAAATTGCACTCATCTCGTGAATCTTATTTTGTTTTCCTGACAAGATATAAAATTCTTATTTACGTCAAGCAATCATTGGGTTGTTCAGTGCAGTTGGTTATACATCTGAATCTCTCCCAGTGCATCCAGCCCATGGGTGGGGTGAGGGCAAGGCCGTTGTCCAGAGCCACCACCACCTGTCCTAGATTGTAGAGGCTGCCTAATGACAGCAGAAGGAAGGCACAAGAAAGCTGCATTATGGCTAAGATGTGTTGTTTTGGTAATTGTCCAGGTTTCTAGAAAGAAATTTCCTTATTAATTGATGATAATCGTTCTCATTCTGTGATAATATATATATATTTATGTCCAATATGCAAAATGTGATAGAAGTGTATTATTTGCATTTTACCTGAATAAATATATTATTATTATTATTATTATTATTAATAAATTTAAGTTAGTATTTTGTTAATTTTCCTATAATAAGATCTTAGCTGATGTAGTCCTTAATACATATACATATGCTGTAAGCAACAAAAAAAAGTCCACATGAAAACATTAGAAATTACTAATTTAGTTTATATCAGCAAAACTCTGGGTAGAGATTGCAAAATTAAGTTATCTCCCTTTATATCTTTATGACCCTGTCTTCTCTAGATCTACTAGGATACAAGATATTAAACTACTAAAAAAAATAGTTGTTAATTAGTCAGTGTTAATGACGATGTCGCAGCAATATATACAATGTACGTGAAAGGTTATGGATACTCACTTACCGGTAATGATAAATAGGAAAGTTGGGGAGGTGCCGTACCGGCGTACGCCGTACAGTGAATGTTTATTACCAGGATTCTGTCTAACTTACTTTCAATATATACCCACATGCAGACGATAGCCAATCAATAAATATGATACTAGTTCAGTCAGAATATCTATACATTGATATTTCTAAATACAAGGTACAGCAAGGTACAGTATTATTTTACCTTACTCTACAGTAGATTGTCGGTCACATGCACAGCTCTGTTATTTTCATCACAAGTCATGTGCGTCCACAAAGTCATGTGACCAAATTTAGTGTTTAAGAAAATAGCGGAAAACCATATGTACAATTAAATAGTAATGCGCAAAATTCAAAACAACAGTTGGGTTTATTATAGAAATTATATAAATACACAATTATGTAATAAAATAAGTCTTTATTTGAGTCAACTGATTAGTTTTAATTTGTTGACATACATGTCTGTTTCGACATAAAATCTGCAATTTATACTGACCAGAATATTGTAAACTTCCGGCAGCTGACTGAAGTGACTGACTGCTAGGCACATAACAGCATAACTGCATAAGTCTATAGGTAAGGTGGCAGTACCCAAATCGGATCAGTACCCAAATTGGATTACATTTTGCAAAAATACTTGTAAATCAATAAATGTGTCACCAAATCAGTTATAACAATGATGTAATCTTAGAATAGATAGCCATGCACCATTTTTTTTTAACTAATGATTTGTTTTTAACTGGTTTGGTGATCCGATTTGTGTACTGTCACCATAGATGCGGTTTGTATTCTTATAGCTATGTATGTATCTTAGACATTAACAGTGCAGGTCTCGAAGATGTGAAGAGAGCCTTTTCAGCTGCCCCCCCTCCCCCCCTCTTCTGGTTCAAACGATTCAACTGTTTGGATCGCGATAAAAGAATGAGGCCGTACTGGTATGAACTATAAACTGGTAAAAGGCAACAAAAGAATCCAGATCCCTGCAGGTAACATTGTAACAATAAAATTTAGTGTCTTTGAAGTTGCATGTCTCTCCTTTGTTATCTTCAAAGAACATGTATCAGCATAGTGATTGGTCAGTTTTTTTAACCTGTCACCAATCAAATAGCTAGCTACTTGTAACAGACAAAATGCATAATACTCAGGTAGTGATGAAGAAAATGACAATAAATATAAGCAATCAGTTTGATATATTTTGTCAAGATTATTGGGAATATAGTCATGAATGGACTCTGCTAAGTTTTTATATAATCAGCTTCCTTAAACAATAGTACAAGTAGCTAGGATTAGTAAGTGAAGTAGATGGCTCTTAAAAAAAAGTAAAATATTGACCTCCAATTGTGACCTTGATTATAGAATGAGACTCCAATTAATGCATGTATGGCATGGTACATGATCTGGATAAGTGCTTGTTACAATTGTAAAAGTCAAGGAATAAGAGGGGGATTCTACCTTCCTGAAAAGCTAGCTTTTCCAACAATGAGGTATGACCGCAGGAATCACCAACTAGTTCAGCAACATAGAGTGTGGCCACTCTTTACATTTGGTTGAACCAGCGTTACTGTGGGATCAGGGGGTGCCTTGTAAGGCCAGTTCCCATTGAGTAGAGAAGGTACATTGATACACAAGGAGGACCCACAGGGTTCCCTCACAAAGTCTTGAGACAAGACTTCTGGGAGGGGGGAATAGAGTGTTGGCCAAGGAATAAGAGGGGGAAATACTTCCTTGTTGGCAATTAAAATCCAGACATGTGCAAAAAACATGATGAAGACTGACAGACAGCTATAAGTAGGTCTATATATCAAAAGAGATCATGCAGTGATTATGTTTCTGTTTGTAGTTCGGGGGCTGCCATGGAATTTTTTAATCTGTTTGTCCTGGTGTTCCTGGTACCTGTTGTCAGGTGTTTAAACAATGGGTTAGCCTTAACTCCTCCCATGGGCTGGATGCAGTGGGAAAGGTTCAGATGTAACTTGGACTGTAAGAATGACCCAAAGAACTGTATCAGGTAAATTCACCAGACATAAAATAATCATACATATTATTGCTACAACCTTTGTTTATCAAATTAAAATTGTGTACCTGGTAATATTCATTAAAAAATTGCTAATATAAATTGAAGGACAATTTTCTCTTTCATGTATTTATATTGATTCATTATATTATACATACTTGGCATGTTGATTTTGAGAAAATCTTTTCAGAGCGTAATTTAAAAGTAAAATATATTTCTTTATTATGCATATTGTTGATATTTTATTGGCATCTTTTCTTGAGGAGTTAATTATTATGTTTAGCCTTTTATCAGCTCATTATATATTTTCTGGTTAAATTGTAAACATTTCAGTGAGGAATTGATAATGGAGATTGCCAACAGAATGGAAAAAGATGGCTACAAGGAGGCTGGCTTTAGCTACATTTCTTTGGACGACTGCTGGATGAGTAAGCAGAGGGACTCACAGGGAATCTTGCAGCCTGACAAGGACAGGTTCCCACACGGAATGAAATACTTGGCTGATTATGTATGTATTACCCTTTGATCATTGTAGTCACAATCTATTGGTCATCACTTGACTATCAATTATCAAAGACTTGCCAATGTTAAGAGAATCTCAAATCTGTTCCCATTTCAAGGGATTTTATATAACAAGTTTTATATGGGATTCTTTCTATCACATGTTCTACAAAGTTACCTTTAATTTTTGTCAACAAATAACTTCGAGCAGGAAACCAAAATAAAGTGCCACCATGTTTGCCTTTGTTGCAAAGTGGTGACGCTATCTCAGGGAGGTCAGACATTGAAATGTATAGCACACTCACCTTTCACTAAGACAGCCCGGTTTAGATTTCTGAATTGGATGTGAAAAGGTATGGTAGCATATGCTCTGATTTCCTCCCACATTATGGTGCCCTTCCATCCAGGCCAACAAAAGTGATTTAAATTCAGTTGATAAAAGTTGATAGATAATTTTTGTAAGAGAAATAAGTTAATAGTATATTTATCTCAATGTTCCATGTGGCATTTATAAATAGTAGGTGATGTTACATTTCAAAACTTTATTTCATGGTTATTTAACACTGCATGACAGCTTCAGTGTGTGGTCAATGTTGATTGTGATAACTAGGATGATGTATTCTATTATTTAAGGATTGAACTGCATCTTTTTAATGGTTATGTTATATGAAACATAGTTATGTTGAAACATATTTCACGATGAGCAAGCGCGCATTATAGCATATGTTTGAATGAAACTTGTGTTTTTTGCTATCATAAATGTTAAAAAACATGCATTTCATTCCTTATATTTACATTAAAAACAACAAAGATGATATCATTTTATCGTCATTGAAGTGTCCTTGGATTTAAAATACATTTTAAACAAACTGCTATACCAATTCACATAAAAGCCATTTTCACAGGAACAAGATCAGGCTTTCTATTGCTACTAGTTCTGTCAGGTGCTGAATGTCAGTCAGAAACAATCAGAAATTTCATTCCTAATTTGAATTTTGCGTCATGTCATGATTGGTCCTGATTACTCAAATAGTTTGTTGGAAAGATCAAAACAGTGTCTGATTGGAAAACGTTCACTTGCTATTGTCCTTGTTGTTATTGGATTTTAACAACCTTTTTAGTTGGTATGTTTATCAAAGGAAACATAAATACAATGCCTTAAAGGTTGTATATCTTTTTGGTTGGAAGGGTATTAAAGTCTTGTATAATCTCCTGCACATCAAGATTTAGTAAAGATACATTTTACATCTAATTATAGACCATAAAGAAATAATTCATATGACACTCCTTGAAGATGAGGTACATGAAGATCTGAAATCATTTGATAATTTGACTGCGTTATAGAGTAATACAAATAATTTACATGTACCTTTAAGTACCTTCATACAATAGCTTGATTGCAATATCCACTGACGTCATCAGCCAGGACCACCACTCATGGGGCGTTCGGACTCCTATCCTGGAACGCCCTAAAGGTGGCGAGGCGACAGTGATTGGCCAAATCACTGCCTGTCGGTGGATGGCATCCAGCTCTGTCGTCTCTCCTCCACCAGAGCCAATTAGACGACCTCTCTGCTGCTGTTTAAACGTTGATTGATAACACTAAATAGACTAGATTGATGTAATCTGATGGCTTGTCCATACTTTCAGTCTGTTTATATTCTGCAGGAATATCTAAGCTATGATGCCTTCACTAAATTCCATTTGTTTCGACAGGTTCATTCTAAAGGTCTGAAGCTAGGGATCTACCTAGACATGGGTTTAAGGACCTGTAAGGGTTACCCAGGTAGTAAATTCTTCATCCAGAGGGATGCTCTCAGTCTCAAAGAATGGGGAGTGGACATGCTCAAGATGGATTGTTGTGAGGGTGGGTCCGACATGATAACAGGTATGTAGTGTATACAAACTCCAGTTGTTAACAAATTCTGTATAATGACAAAAACCTGGTTCACTTTGTTCATGTGCTGCAAAGTGCCAAAGTTAGAGGCGAGACGGACCAGGTGTTACTTTTCCACCTTAATATAAAGTGTTTGTGTTTAAGTTAGTTTCACTGAAAGTACAAATGCTAGACCAACCAAATTTGGAACATAGATGCATTTTCGGTAGTGCATCTCAACCCATGTATCAAATGTTGGATGCGGCCTACCTTTCATGGTCCATTGACTTTGTCAGCATCTCCATCAACATTAAGTGTTTGTGTTTAAGTTAGTTTCTCTGATATGTGCATTGATGGTCATAGGTGAGACATATCAATCGGAATAGCTTGTATTTCCTGTAAATTACTGAAGAGCAGTTAAATTGTTTTAAGTGGTTATTAGTTCCGTCCAGGTGAGCTTATGCTGTGGTGCATCGTCTGTCCGTCAGGCGGCAACTTTTTCTTTAAACCACATCTTCTCAATAACCCAGGATGCTGATATTTTGCAAATAGCATAATAGACTTAAGGCTACCAAATGTTTTCAAATGAATAGCTTTGACTCTCTTTCAAGGTCACTGAAGTCAAATATGTTGAAACATTTAAGCAACTTATTCTGTATAATCAAAAGGCCCAGCTGATGTTCATTTTATTATTCAACCTAACTTTACTGACACCTGTTTTTATCAGCTTCCTTAAATATCTAACATGCATGATTAAATGGCCCCAGAATAATAATCCACTTTGTCTGTAACCCTGACTTTATGATCTGTGACACAATTTACTGAGATGATGGAGTTACATGATTATAAGTGTACCTTTTGTTCCAGGATATGAAGTGATGGGATCTTTCCTAAATCAGACAGGGAGACCTATTGCATTTTCTTGTAGTTATCCTGCTTGTATTGGAAAGTTGGTAAGTACATTATGAAGTAAGAATGAGAGTTTCGCTAATTTAAAGTTTAAAGTTTGTTGCGTCGCATGCAGTTGTAAATTTCATACATTAGACTGATGATTGCTAAAAAAAAATCCAGATTGATATGTGATCAGTTGAATAAAAGCATGTACCACAAATTAAAATTCACCTCGAAGAAAATATGTGTTGAAACTAACAAGTAAAAGCCAGTGTGCTATAAGATTTGAAGATTAAGTAAAGCTATATACTTTGATTTCTTAGTTTAGAATCGTAAAACTTGATAAACTGAAATCTTATAATTACATTATTTTCCAGTTTTCTGATTATGTGGGAGTGGCGAAACTGTGTAACTCCTGGAGGAACGCCATTGACATCACAGACAGCTGGGAGCGAGTCTACAACGTGATAGAGTTCTATAGTCTAGACCTGTACGACTTCTCCAAGGTCGCAGGCCCTGGACACTGGAATGACCCTGACGAGGTATCAATGTCATATAATATTTCGTAAAAAAAATAAAAACTATTTATTTTACAATAATTATGAAACTAATGTTTTCAGATTAAATTCATTGTTAAACAAAGTTAATTTTTACACTTAGATTGCATGCACGCTATGTAAATCTACCTAATGAACAGATTGGTTGTAGAATACTTCATAGGTTAATACATGGTTGGAGTTAGGACACAATTTTGTTTTACCATAAGTCAATTTATTTTGTTCCATGTAACTTTTCATATAAATTTGTGCTGTGGTGGGGGTCACATGTTAATACAAATCTCTTACAAATATCTGTAGCAAAAATAAGTCAACTATGTTTATGTTACTGTCAATAACACTCTTTAAAGTGATTTTGTTTTTTTATTGTAATATAGATATTTGATTAAATACTCATGTTTCACAGTGAAAACTTGCACTTCACAGGTGAAAATGTTTTGAAAAACAATACTTGTTCAAACCTTAAATTTCACATGGTAAATATGTATTAAGTATTAACACTATGTATCACTGACAGTTGTAATTGTTGGAGACTACAGTCTAAGTGACGGGCAGTAAAGATCACAGTTGGGGATGTGGGCCATGTAAATATGTAATTAATATAACACTATGTATCACTGACAGTTAATTCTACAGTCTAAGTGATGGCCAGGAAGGATCACAGTTGGGGATGTGGGCCATGTAAATATGTAATTAATATAACACTATGTATCACTGACAGTTAATTCTGCAGTCTAAGTGATGGCCAGTAAAGATCACAGTTTGGGATGTGGGCCATGTAAATATGTAATTAGTATAACACTATGTATCACTGAAATTAATTCTACAGTCTAAGTGATGGCCAGTAAAGATCACAGTTTGGGATGTGGGCTATGTAAATATATAATTAGTATAACACTATGTATCACTGACATTTAATTCTACAGTCTAAGTGACGGCCAGTAAAGATCACAGTTGGGGATGTGGGCCATGTAAACATGTTATTAGTATATCACGATGTATCACTGAGATTAATTCTACAGTCTAAGTGACGGCCAGTAAAGATCACAGTTTGGGATGTGGGCCATGTAAATATGTAATTTGTATAACACTTTGTATGACTGGCAGTTAATTGTTTGAGACTACAGTCTAAGTGATGGCCAGTAAAGATCATAGTTGGGGATGTGGGCCATGTAAATATGTAATTAATATAACACTATGTTTCACTGACAGTTAATTGTTGGAGACTACAGTCTAAGTGATGGCCAGTAAAGATCACAGTTGGGGATGTGGGCCATGAAAATATATAATTAGTATAACATTATGTATCACTGACAGTTAATTCTGCAGTCTAAGTGATGGCCAATAAATTTCACAGTTGAGGATGTGGGCCATGTTAATATGTAATTAGTATAACACTATGTATCACTGACAGTTAATTCTACAGTCTAAGTGATGGCCAGTAAAGATCATAGTTGGGGATGTGGGCCATGAAAATATATAATTAGTATAACATTATGTATCACTGACAGTTAATTCTGCAGTCTAAGTGATGGCCAATAAATTTCACAGTTGGGGATGTGGGCCATGTTAATATGTAATTAGTATAACACTATGTATCCCTGACAGTTAATTGTTGGAGACTACAGTCTAAGTGACGGCCAGTAAAGATCGCAGTTGGGGATGGGGGCCATGTAAATATGTAATTAGTATAACACTATGTATCACTGACAGTTAATTCTGCAGTCTAAGTGATGGCCAATAAATTTCACAGTTGGGGATGTGGGCCATGTTAATATGTAATTAGTATAACACTATGTATCACTGACAGTTAATTCTGCAGTCTAAGTGATGGCCAATAAATTTCACAGTTGGGGATGTGGGCCATGTTAATATGTAATTAGTATAACACTATGTATCACTGACAGTTAATTCTACAGTCTAAGTGATGGCCAGTAAAGATCACAGTTGGGGATGTTGGCCATGTAAATATGTAATTAGTATAACACTATGTTTCACTGACAGTTAATAGTTGGAGACTACAGTCTAAGTGATGGCCAGGAAAGATCACAGTTTGGGATGTGGGCCATGTTTGCTGCTCCACTGTTCATGTCTGTCGACCTGAGGAATATCAAGCCATCATCCCGCAACCTTCTACTCAACAAGCGTGTCATCGACATCAATCAGGACCCACTTGGCGTGCAGGCAGAGAATGTGTGGAAACGCCCATGGACTGATGTAATATTTAATGGAATTTTTTTAATCCAGTATATGAAATTTTGCAATCTCACTTTTATGGTGTTTATTATTGATGTGGTACTTCCTGTTACAATAATAAGGAAGCTTTGTTATCATAATAATTTTCCCAAACTAAAGTGATCACGTTTAAAATTAGTAGCACTAAAAATAATTATATTATGCTCAATATCTTAAAATGTAGTTATCCCCTACAAGAAAATATAAATCTTCACTGATCAGATATGAGTTATCACAAATTACATGAAGTGATCAGTAGAAATATTTATATATCTATTTTACCTTTTTTCAGCAAGGAATTGTTACAGGCTGGGTGAAAGCACTGCTGGAGAAAGGAAGTTATGCCATTTCTATCCTGAATGGATCTATCTACGGAATGCCTGCCCCAGTCAATATTACACTGAAGGACTTTGGTTTGACGAACGAAGGAGGCTATAACATTACTGAGACATTTGAGGGAAGGTTCATGGGTCCTTACAAGCTTACAGAACCAATACTGCTAAAGATACATGCTAACGATATATTTCTTGCTACAGTTGCTCCGCTATAATCGAAACATTTAACACCAACAATTAATTGATGTATTCACAAAATACACTATCTCCACCATTTTTAAGGACCAAGTACATGAGGAATATACCGAGTGATGAGGAGCATGCTTCCCTACAGTCACTGTATCTGTAGTACAGTATATATGCATAATTTATAATATCTTGGTTAGTACTCTATTGGGTGATAAGAGAAACCTTATCATCCCAGATTCTATTAACTCAAGGAATTGTCTCTGTAGTCCCCTAATGTATTCAGGAGCTAAATGACATCATTTTCTTCATCAAGTAATGAGATTATTAAAGATTTGTAGAAACCTTTTAAACTTTAATATGTAATTATTGAAACTATATGTAATAGTCACATTTATATCCACCAAGTACATGGTACAGTTTAGCTGTGTGTTGGTTATGTTAGCTTATAGTGCTTAAAACCTTCATACACCAAGAAATATTAATCTAGTCAGTTAATTTGCTTTCTTGTTTAACTATTTGCAAAAATTCTAAATTCTTGCAATATGCCATGTTGTAACGTTTAGACATTAGTTTTACGTAAGCTTCTACCATTTTTATGATTTTAATGTGGGCGGTGTAGGGGTGTATTTCTCTCCACTTTAACACCTGAGCCAACACAGCATCTTATGATCTATACATTTCTGTTTTTGACAATATTTTCTCATGATGCTTTAGTATTTTTGAAACAGGGTTAGTTAAGTTAAGGTTTTTCTGCTTTAGATATCTTGAATCCCTTTGATATATACAACAGGGATCGGTTGTAAAACAACCCTGTAGATCTGAATTTACCACTGTATGTGTGCATGAGTGTAATTAGATGATGTAGTATACCTCCCCTCAGTTTTATAACATGTACGTAGTCTGTGCAATTTTTAATATTATACTACTCACAATATGCTCTCTTCTATGGTTTTCTATATCCTAGAAATTTTTAACAAAGAAGTGCTTTTTATTCCCTTATGCTTATTCCATTTAAAATTATGATTGCCCATGAAAGATCACCACAAACTAACTGTGGACTGCAAATAGCATAGCTTTGCTTCTGCACCCTCATGTACCACAGAACTAGTTTTACTCTCCATGGGTGGGGATATTTTAACCTTGTGATGAATAAACATCCTGTGTATGTGATGTGTTAGGATGGAAATCAGTAAGATTTTAAGAAATCTTCTGAAACCAATTTTCAGGGTATGTCAATATGTTAATTGTACTTTTATATGATGCATAGCTACATGTACACATTTGATAAATATGGTACATACATTTCTATTACAATGTACTAGATTTAATTCTAAGGTAATTTCTGGGCCTGACTGAATACAAGTTGTACATTGAATTTCTTCATCATAAGGTAGCAGTGTACAGTAGCGTACGGTGGCCATGGGTGAAATTTTTGTACAATGAATAACCCCTGTAATATTACATGTATCAAAATATCAGCACTAAAATTGGCATATACATGATGAATTGGACTTTGTGGGCTTAACATTTAAAAAAAAACAAAAACGAATTTGGCTTGAGACTACATTTTTGGCCATTTACAATTCTGTGTCTACACGACAAAAGCTAGCTTTTCATGTAGTCTATTTTTGTACTCAGCACATGTGTAAATATTGTGAAAAATCCAGTTGAACGACCTATGCTAAACCGTGAGTATTTCTGTTACCAGGTAGGGATATTTAATTTAAGACAGTTTTTAAGAAAAAAGTTACTACTTGCGTGGCTCAAATTTTGGGTTAAAAAATCATGTTTTTTTGCATTTTTTGATGTGGTAACCATTGTTTTCACAAGACCCAAATCTGGGGAATCACTTTTTGAAAAAAAAAAAATCTTCTAAAAAACCTGTTTTCAAAATTTAGTTTATAAATATAAATATGTAGGTGTGTTGTGCAGGATGAATCCGCTATCCATGTTTATCCAAAACATGCCCTTTATTTTTAGGGTCAAGCCATTTCAACTGTACTCTGCTACCTAATGATTTCAATTTTCTCATTTTTTTTTATATTTTTATTGTCGGAGAAAACAATATTAAACTGTATAATATAATGTCTATATTTATTAATTACTTTTGTGTGATTTGTGCTTGTTTTGGCTTTATTTTTATGGTCTGTCAAAATGGGGACATTTCAGACCTAATGCTTCAAACAAAAAAATGTAAATATCAGTATTATACGAGTAAATGCTATATTTTGTTACAGAGGCCGATTTCCTTAATGAACTTGATTACATTTGTCATTGAACTGTTGAAAACGTTTCACAATACATTTTATACAAATGTACATGTATTGTAGATAATTGTGTGAAATTTAAGAGAAGGGAGCAAGATTGATATCAAAAAGCTTTTGTGAAACTTGTGTTATCGGAACCAGATTCCAAAGTCCCCATATATTATGTTACATGTTAATGGCACTGGTATGCTTACTTTCAAAATGCCTACAGGTCCAGCTAGTTCTTTGTGGTATTTTCCTCCAAAGTAAAAAAATATGAGTCATCTTATTTACTGTCAGTCTTGCCATTTCAAAATAATTTTCTGTTGTTTAGAAAGATTAATTTATGTAAGATATTACAAATGTTCATTTACAGTGGTCATATGCCATCAAAATGCTGCTGTTTTGTATGTTATATTTTTCTGTTATTTTCTATATTTTTTGAAATTACCAGGTAACTCTTATATCTATTACAACATCTAAATTATAAAATTATGTATAAAAAGTGCAGTCGCTAAAGATAGACCAAAGTTAGATAATGACAAGAAAAATCAATTTCAAAATGCAATTTGTAAATCTGCCTAAAGGCATACATGAGACAAAATGTTTTTACTTTTATATTCCATTGTTATACACACTTCTAGATCTGTGATATTTTTGATGATTTGTAGCAGGAACCAAGGTACACAGCATGTTACTAACGTTTTCTGTTAGATGGGTATATTGATTTTTTGCATAAGTCTACACAATGTGTGAAACACAATCTCATGTCCTCACAAATGTGGGAAGGTCAGGTCCTGAAATATATTGTGTACAAAATGTAGATAGTCGCATGTTTATGAGAAAGTATCAAATTATCACACCAGATTCATAATTATGCTCTACAAGTCTGTTATACTCAAAGTGTTGGTGCATTTCTGGGCCAATCACTACTGAGATTTTACATTTGTACTTACATTCCATGTGACACATCAGTGAGAAGTTCATACAATATAATTGTTGACACTTATATGTTGTCCTTGACTTTCGATGAATTTAATAAAAATTTCAGGAAGTTAAATGTTGTTTATATTGTGATTAGTGGCAAAACAAGAGGCCCATGGGCCTTAACGGTCATCCAAGTCCTACAGTATTAATTTCTGTTGTTGAAATATCTAGTGGAGATAATGATGTCAATCATCCATACCAATTTGAGTAAAAAAAAGTTAAGTATAACTTTTAAGTTCAGTTTGTCAGGACAATGAGTTGATCATTCCTAGACCAAGTTTCATTTAAATTGGCCCAGTAGAACTTTACTTTAAGTTTGAAATAGTTTTTCAAAATGGCCAGCCCTAGGGGCCATATTGGATTTCTGATAGACCTCAAAAATAACAACATTCCCATGAAGTATCAATGAAATACCTTTGACAGTATTTCAGCTTAAATTGAAAATGTAAAATGTTAACGGACAACAGGCGAAGACAGATAGCAATAGGTCACTTGAGCTAAAGCTCAGGTAACCTAAAAATCATTAATATGGTTGAATATAGTCACCTCACCCTTGTAAAATATGAGCCACAAAAAGCTGTTATGATGAAATGGAAAATAAATAATTTAAAATGTAACAAATAGTTTGTTTTTACAGATGGTCCAGTAATTGTCCAGTGAAACTAGAAAAAAAAGCGAATTCAAATTACAACAATGAATATTTTATTTGTTTTATACCATATACAATATCTTGTATGAAAGGCCAGTAACATCTAGCATACAAACTACAGCTGTTGGACGGATTTACTTCACATCTGTTAAACTTAATTCAAAGGACGATAACGACATAGAGCAATAACAAAGAGGTTTAGAAGTGAAAATAAATATATCACAGATAGCAAATATATTGGTCCAATACTTGTTCGTACTATGCGACATATTTTATATGCATCAAATGTGTTCTTTGCAACATACTATTCTACTAAGAACAAGTTTCTGACATGTCATAGTAAACGTGTTATAACAGTATGTTAACAATACATTACATCACTAACAAGATTTCTGTGAGAACCACCACATAAACACCTAGGATCTAGATATCGTGTAACTGACTTGTTACAATAGTACTTTTCCTTGATGTCTATATGTCTTGTAATTCAATACAACAAATTCAAATTAAGCATGGACCATGAAAAAACAGTATGTTTCAAGAAACAAAAGTAGTATTTAAATATCTAATGGAAGATGTTGGTAAGTTTTGACCCACATTTATACCTAGTGTATATAGCTTTCTGATGATTTGATAAAGAATTTTGTATGAAATTGCTCACACTCAAATACATATTCATGTACATTATAAATTAAGCAAGATACAAATTTATGTGATAAAAGTTTCTCTTGTTGTACATTTGGTAAATACATACACTTGTAAGTGGGTAATCAAAACTCTACTGTATTTCATATACCAAGTACACACATGTTTCTGTATCATATCACATAGTCAGGTTTGAAAATTTAAATTTGAAAATAACAAAATTTAAAATGTAACTCAATTTTAATTTGTAGTATTACCCCTTGGTAACATATATATAGGACAGGAGACGAAGATCATTTTAAAATGTAAATGTATCAATATGATTTGTTATTTTTTTATGAGAATTACCAATACCTTTTGTTATCTTGAAAAAAAAGAAATAATAACAATATGATGTGTTGTAAAAATTCTTGATAGCATATATTACTACATAGTACCTGGAGTCCACTCCAGGAGAGACACAAGTCATTGAATCGGTCTGCTTCAGGGGCAGCACCAGTGGCACAAGTTGCCAAAACCATCCAGTCCAGGAATGGTACCATTGACACCACCGAATCAAGTTGCTACAGTCAGGAGCCCAACAGCACTAGAAACATGAGTTGCCAAAACGGTCCATTCCAGCTAAGTCTACATCAACACAAGTCACTGAAAAAGAGTCCACTTCGGAGAGGCACAAGTTGCCGCAACTACATAATTCACAGGTGTCACCAGCGGCACAAATCACTGAAACAGTCATCTATCTACAGGACATATAAGAGGCTCCAGTGGCATGTAGGTTGTAGAAAAACTAAACAGACATGATGTGTGTGCATCGTGTAGATTTATATCTTAGTACCAAAGCATCACAAAATTATGGTAATCTCATGGATACAGCTGGTAGCACCCCTACATCATTCCTCACTAACCAAACAATCCTGGCTGTAAAGGAATTCCATATATATATAGCTAGCTACACCTCCTGTAGATGTGTAATTGTGTCCTCAGCAGCAGCACTATAGTATGGTGAGGTAGAGGTGATTCACATAAATACAACTGGCTATTACATGTTTAATAACATTTTCAATCAGTTCTTGGTTTTGCCTGTACTTAAAACCCCTTTTGTTGATTTCCACTTTTCAATACCTCATACTGTAGAGATGGTTATTACTTATTCTAACAAGCAATGCTCTAGACCAGAATAAATATTTTCTTAATTTACAATTTTTTTTTTAGAATCATCAAAACTAGTGGGGTAGATAAAAATTTGGGAGCAAAGCTTTGCTGAAGGCCTTAGAAATGAGGCAATTCCACACATTTGGGTTTGATGTTCACTGTCCAGAGCACCAAGTGTCCAGCCTAAATGTCCGACGAGTCGACTAGTATGGGACTACGCTTGTTGTTAGCCAGTTTCTGTTCGCGTGTCTCTGCCACGTATCTTTGCCTTTCCTCTTCCTCCCTGTGTTTAGCCTCCAGGTCTCGCTGTCTCTGTCGTTCCTCCTCCTCCATCTCCGTCTGTAACTCCTTACGCCACTACAATAGTACAAACACATTGGTAAAATTGTAATCAATAATTATCACTGTTAACTTGCATCACAACAGGAAATTATTACCTGCTTTCCCCATCATGACACAAAAAACTTTTCCACATGCATCGCAACATTTACAATACATCGTATATTAGATTTATATGATTTTTGTCTATCAAATTTCTTCGATTGAAATGATTTTCATAGATTGTATGATATTCTGTGAAATATAACTCCATTTTCTGTGGCAGACACTATATTTTTTAAGAATTATGTCAAATAACTGACCTACATCTACATTAGAGAAGTAAAACGTTGGTGACCAAACAAATAGTTTTGTGTTTGTTGCCATAAGATGAAAATTTGAATCTTAATGCTAACAAATTTGATTTAGAATTTCAATATTTTTTTTAAATATTCTAGTTTCAAATTAGAAAATCTAGTCAAGCTCTGAACAGCTTAGCCCTGATGTAATTGACTACACAATAATGTTAAATACATGATAACCCCTCCCTGGTGTTTTTTCTACTTTGTTAATATAATTGAAAGTTTAGTGTAAAAAAAATACAAAACAAACCTGATCTTCAACAATCCTTCTCAAATCAAAGCTTGTCCTCTTTTTGAAATCCACCGGTGGTTCATACAGTGCTGTGGCCAGCATGATCTCCTCTCTACAACACAACATGAAAGTACCAGGTAACAGGGCTTCTGAATATATACATCAGAAACTCATCTTTTAACTTGATATTTCTACCATATTTTGAAAGTTAAAAGATACCTAACACTGAATGAAATAAACATTTAATCAGAAAAATAAACCTGCTACAGAGTTCTGAGGTTTAAAAGCAGCCATGCTTAAGGATGACTGGAGAACAAGGGACAAATATAAATGATTAAAGATAATATCTTTAAAGCAGTATCCAATAAAATGTGTGAATACTAGTTTTTAAACTTGCACCACATTAGTGGAGGGGTATTAGGTGTTGTTTCTGCTGACCTGCTAGTCCCTCATCTTTGTTAGACTATGCATTAATCTTCATCAAACTTTATAAGCAGATTCATCTTCACATGTATTACACCTGCATGTGAGGTGTATGTAGGTCACTGCGACCTATTTTTCTGCTTAACTGACCTTGGTTAGGCTTTGCCTTTAGTTCTATTTCTCTAATACACTTGTCCTATAGTGATCAAACTTTATAATTATGTCGATACATCATGAGGAGTAGTGGAGTACTACATCATGACATGCACATTGTCATTACTGAGACCTGTATTGTCTGCTTTACTCAGCACAGATATGCACTTTATGTTAAGCTTAAGTTTCTATCAAAGTGAGAGCACATACTGTATGATTTACAAACATTTTTTTAAATTTAAATGAATATCTGTTGATTTTTCAAAAGGTCTGCATAGATTATGACCTTTTATCTGATCCTATACCAGTATTTACATGTAGACAACATATATATATATGAATTCACATGAAATAGTTTTGATTATATATGTAATAAAATAATAATAATAAAGGCTTTATCTATTCTTGATACCATATTGAGCATGAAGCTCATCTTACATATGGTCAAGATACAATGTATGATAATATTTACAGCTAAACACCTAGACAACAAAACTTACTTGAGGGATGTCCTGTTGGGGAGGGTCTTTCTAGGGGTGATGTCCTGTTTGAGTTTGAAGGGTGGGGAGGAGGTCTTTGGTTTGGGGATGAAGTGGTCTACAGGAGGGGGCAGTGGGGGTAGGTAAATGTTGGAAAGTCCAGCAGCCATCTTGGATCCTATCATCACTGGCTGTGATTGTGTCGCAAATTTCTCAAACATTTGCTCTATGTCAGTATGGACCTGTTAAGAAAGTAATAGGGATAAGTATGTTTATAATATACACGTATCAGCAAGTAAATGACCCTGTGTACTGAGTAAGGGGTGGTCCACCAGAGGAAACAGCAGTGGCAGGAAAATGTTCTAAAGTCTAACCATCATACATTAATATACCGTGACTAGCTGATACTTTTACTCTAGTTAATCCTTATCAGGGAAAGAAATTGACAAATGGATATTTCAAATTTAACAATAGGCTCACTTCTTAAAATGTAGTTATGTGCATCTGTCCAATGTAAAATGTAGAGAGGTTAGGGCTCAATCTGAGCTTTTATTTTTTATTCATTATTAGTCAAGTTTAAAGCTTTAATTTATATATTTCTAATGTATGAGAACGCCTAATGTACTTCTACAAATAATTATAACTGTACAATTGATGTACTGACCTGTCCCACTTTCAGTGCCTCGAGGACACGGTCATCCTTTTCGTGGGAGTGTGCCCTCAGTAGGATGTTCCAAGCCGCTGTCTTCATCCCCTCCTTATTCTTGTCCGCACCAAGACAACGCACAACCTTCACCAGCGACTGTATGGCGCCGTACCGGATTCTCCAGCTCCAATCATTGGGACCTTCAAGGACACCAGATTAGGAATTAACCTACTACATATATACATTGTTTTCTAGTTTCAAGGTGACATTATTGATCAAATAAGGGATCATAATGACTCTTCACTGCATATGTTAGGGACAGTCAAACAAAACCATTATCAAATTTACATTGCTACTTGTTCCCAAAATCAAAACTCAAGAAAACATGATGTTCTCCAGTTTGAATATGAAAGCCTATACTAGCACTAGGCTAATAAATGTTGCTGGGTCTGGTTTATCATAACAAGTTAAAGAAAATTAAACAAAAATCTAGTATAATATCTACATGATATTTAAAAACAAGAGATAAGTAACATATTCATCATATAATAATATGTGAAAACGTTAGTGCATAATGTAATGCAAATGTCTTCTTTTGTCAATTAACTTGTTTTTTTATATGATACATGTACATTGTATGTGTGTACTGAAATAAAAACAAACACTTTATGTACATAGAAAGTGGTTCTCTGTCAGTCAGATTTCTATAAACTAATACATGTACAAGTAAAAATGAGGATTAGAATATCTTAAAGTTTAAAAAGAAGAAAAACCAGAAAATGTCTGTAAGACATAAATGCCCCCGCTCATGGAGCGGACGGGATGGGACGCGACAGGGCGGACATGGGCAACACTATATGCCCCCCCCCCCCC